>NC_052945.1:845000-920000 GCF_013358895.1 Oreochromis aureus | reverse complement strand
TGAAATCCAGTTTTTCCCGTTTGGAGAGACCATTGCTCTTACAAAGTGACTGAAGCAGCTGCAGCGAGTTCTCGGGGTGAAGAGCGCCCCCGTGTGGTAAAGAGCTGGAACAGCTGAGAGCACGCTGGAGCGAGTCTCACACACACATTTACATCCATGACACACTGACCTCAGCTGGACACACTTAGGCTTCTGTGAGACGATTACGTGTGTGTGTGCGTGTCACGTTCCCGTACATGCTAACGTTGACCCTGCTCTCTGTCTCCAGGTTGCTGCATTACAAAGAGTTCTGAGGGGAGGAGCTTCGAGCACGAATCGGACTGTTTCTGTAAATACTGAAACCTGCAGAGGACCAATCAGCTGCAGGAGGCGGAGTTTGTTTTATTGTTTGTATGATGTGATTTCATAAAGACTCAGGATCCCTGCAGTTTCCTCCGTTTGTTCAAAACCAGTTTTATGAAACACTGACGTCAAAATACATAAATGTGAAAGAAAAAACATTTTATGTAGATTTGACAAACTGTCGAACTGTCATCATAGAAATAATGTTTTTGTTTATTTGTCTTAAAAACACAAAGTTTCAATTTGAGTTCAAATTACATCTCAGTGAGCTTTAATTAAAGATGAATTCTTTAAGGACTGCTGCAGGTTTGTAATAATTGTAAATAAGATTCTACAAAAGACTATCACAGAAATCACTGATTAGCTCTCATCGTCTAATAAAAACAGGGTCTCTCACACACACACACTCTCTCTGTATAATGGGTCATTATGACACATACGGGTCAGGTTGGAAGGCCAAATTTGTAGATAATAAAATTCTACAGTTTGTCTCATAATTCCTCGCACACAGGTGACGTCTCCACTGATCCACTGGTTGATTTGATTTGATTACATCATCAAGTGAATTTAGTGATTTTTGAGCTGTTTTGGCATCATTGAGCTTCCGTACAGCAAACAGCTGTTTCATGAACAGTCAGCATTGAGGAAGTCGCAGAAGTGACCAATCAGATGACAGGAAGATAACCATCAAACTGGATTTACCAGCTCACACACACACTCGCGCGCTGCTGCAGGAATGTCCTCGGTCCTGTCCGTCCGCCTCCTTCAGGCCGAAGCATGAAAAACTCGCGTCACTCCCAAAAACTCGTCAGCGCTCCCAGCCGTCACGTTAACTTGGTCATCTTGAGCCAGGCATCACCCAACCTGCTGCCATCACAGTCCCAGAGGTCAAAGGTCAAATTCTTCTTGGAAAATAAAGTTTGAAAGATTTTTTTCTGTTTTATTCAAGCTTTTATTAAAAATGAATAAATAAATATAACAATGATGTTTTATTTCATGTTTATTTTATAACATTTATTTTATTGAATAATACATTTGTTTACTAACATTTGTTTCATCAGCTATAATTTAGATGCATTTTTGTTTTATTGTTATTTCATTTAGTTTGGGTTCGTTTGAAGTCTGATTACATGATTGAAGTTATAAGAAGATCATTTTAATGTTTCTTCGTTTTTAAAGTTTGTGACTGAAACATTTTAAAAAAACCAATAAAAGGATCCGATCTGATCGTGTTTCCGATCGATCGGATGCTAAAATGTGCCTGAAAGTGGGAGGAGCAACAATCTCACCTCCCAGCTGCATAAACAAACATCTCCACCCACCAAACTCACCTGACGGCTTTCTGCACCTGTTGGCCCCGCCCACGCTGACGTCACAGAGGAGCACTAACCAGAGTTTCAGGATCCAGAAACGGCTGACCTGACAGAGAGGAAGGTAAGAACTTTTCCCTGTTTCACGTAGAATGATCTGGACTCACAGACTGATCTGAAATCACAGGAACAAAAACGTGTTCCAGAAACTCGAGCGGCTGAGAGAGTTTAGGTTTGGCTGTGTCTCTGATTGGTCAGGCGAGCGCACCTGTGCAGGTGTTCTGTGAGTTTGGCCTCCTGAGTCAGAGCTGCAGGTGGAGCCTGCTGTAGGTTTGATTTCAGACGTCTAACCTGACGTGTGAAAACAAATTCTTTACAACCAAAGTCTGAACCTGTTTGTAATCGACTCTGAGCACCTGTGGAGAGGCTCGCACCTGAGCTCCAGCTTTTACTTTCAGTCTGGACTAAGACTGAGCTGCAGACACGCTGATGTCTGAATGTTTGAAGTTTCTGGGTCATAGAGAGGATCTGATTGGCTGCTGTGACGAGTAAAGGTGTTTCTCTGCTTCCTGTTCCACCTTGTCGCTCACTAAACATGAGCAGCTGTTAGTGGGAGACAGAAGTGAAGCTGTGGTGCTGCTGGGTTCACAGTTAGTCTTTGTGTGCTGATGGAACAGCGGCGCCTTTAAACCGAAACCACAAACAGCTGCTGAGCTTCACTCGCGGTTTGTCCTGATTGAGTGGGACGCGTTGGTCCTAACCCACCGACGACGTGCTGCTACGGCGGCGTGCAGACACCTGACGACGCCTTCCCGCCCCAGTGGAGGCGGTGTCAGACTGGGTGGCTGCCTCGAGCCGCACAGACGCCCTGAGGATGGACTCAGGTTCAGATTTAGCCCAAACCGAAGCGCCGCCGTCCCAGAGTTCAGGATGTTCTTACTGCTGTCTCAGAATTTTAACCCAGAAATTCAGATGATCTGAAGTTACATGAAGTATTTTTTTCACTCTCTGCTCATTTTGAAGCTTTGAAACAAACAAACTTAACTGATGATCACATTTTTAGACTGTTTTCATATCTCTGGCGTTCTGTGGGAATCTGTCCGGTTACATTCATTTAAAATGACTCTGACTTGACTTATTTCCATGTGCTGATCTTATCTCAGCGCTGACTCACTGTGACACGCAGAGCTGCACGTGATGAAACACGTAACAGGTGTTTGTTAATGAGTCTAAATTCTCCGATGGTCTGCGTGCAGCACTCGGGGCAGGCTCAACCTTTTATCGCGCGGCGTGGTCGCATCCACGCTCCGACATGTTGGACATGTTTGTGCTGCTGCTGAGTTTCCACTCAGCTCTCACTTCCTGTTCTGGAAATAATGCAGGAACAGATTCAGCTGCACCTCCACCATTAAAACACGAAGTTACAGGTGGAAGCTTTTACAAAATAAAATCAAAATAATAATAATAAACGTATTACATGGTCTCGAGTGGGGGTGGGGGGATTTATTAAATCGATTCAGCACAAACATGTAAACACAGAGCGTGGATCGTCCACAGACACGCCGTCGGGATGAAAGCCAACCGCTCACAGATTCTGAGCTGCAGGTTTCATCACTCTGACCAAAACTGACCGAACCAGCAGCAGAAGATCAAACTACGCTTCATGTTTGATAAACATCGTCATTACTTCCCTCTGACTCTGGCTGTTACTTCCTGCACAGCTCTCTCTCTCAGTGCACTCAGAGACCAGTTTACCATCACATCTCTGTTTTCTGCATTATTCTCTGTTTATCACGCACCAGTCTCCTGCTGTGCTCAGTGCTGTTGGCCTCTGACAGCAAAGCCTCATCTCTGCTATTCACACTGAACAAATGTAAACTTCAGGTCATGTTCACATGTTGATTCGTGGTTTTATTTTAAGCTTATCTGCTTTAAAAAGCCAGGCCAGGAAAATCTGCTTCATGAGTTTCTGTTTTATCCTCAGTGACTTTGACACAAAGGTCTCTGCTGTGATGCTCACACCTCTGATCAAGTCTCACAGTGTCAGCTTTGTGTTATACAAAGACAGAAAATATGGAGATGAACTGATAAATTATCAGAATTATGATATTTCTGACTGAATGAGTCAAAACTGAATCGAATCAAATTGAATCGGGACCTTGTGAATCAATAGCCAACCCTGGGGTCCGTTCTTCGTACCTCGCTAAGTAAGTTAGCCGGATTTGAATGTTGACAATTTCGCGTGATCTTGGATCGTTCGGTTCTCCGAAGCTCATCCGGGACTTGCTGTCATAGCAACAGATCCGTAAGCGTAAACCTGCTCGGGAGCAGGTTTACTTTATGTAAACAGGATTAGATCGCGGCCACTCAGGTATGTCCGCTGCATTTATATGAAAGCAAGAGCGATATTTCTCCACTGTTTGTCCATAAATAAATATTATCAATGTAACTAAAGATAATGCAGCATTTGATTCTTTTATTATTCATACAGATACATACAGGTCATTTCCTAAAAAAAGGGAAATGTACTAGTAATCATTCTATTTCATGTATTTGATTATTTCGGATGTAATTCATATTTTAGAGTAGTAATAGTAAATTACTTCGTGTAATCAAGATGAGAGACCACGGCTATAAAAGCGAAGGTGGATTTGGGAAGTCTGTCGCAGCCATGTCCTGTCCGTTTGTACGCGAGCAAGGAAGGTGCAAGATTGATAAGGAGAGTTTACAGAATTCAGCGTATATTGCGGGATAGACGGGATCCTTTAGCTCAGCGCGACAGTGTGCTCATAGAGAGATATCGATTCTCCCGTGAGGGTATTATTTACTTAACACTCTCTATCTATCTATCTGTCTGTCTATCTGTCTATCTCTATATATATATATATATATATATATATATATCTATATATCTATATATATATATATATATATATATATATATATATATATATATATATATATATATCTATCTATCTATCTATCTATCTATCTATCTATCTATCTATCTATCTATCTATCTATCTATCTATCTATCTATCTATCTATCTATCTATCTATCTATCTATCTATCTATCTATCTATCTATCTATCTATCTATCTATCTATCTATCTATCTATCTATCTATCTATCTATCTATCTATCTATCTATCTATCTATCTATCTATCTATCTATCTATCTATCTATCTATCTATCTATCTATCTATCTATCTATCTATCTATCTCTATCTATCTATCTATCTATCTATCTATCTATCTATCTATCTATCTATCTATCTATCTATCTATCTATCTATCTATCTATCTATCTATCTATCTATCTATCTATCTATCTATCTATCTATCTATCTATCTATCTATCTATCTATCTATCTATCTATCTATCTATCTATCTATCTATCTATCTATCTATCTATCTATCTATCTATCTATCTATCTATCTATCTATCTATCTATCTATCTATCTATCTATCTATCTATCTATCTATCTATCTATCTATCTATCTATCTATCTATCTATCTATCTATCTATCTATCTATCTATCTATCTATCTATCTATCTATCTATCTATCTATCTATCTATCTATCTATCTATCTATATCCCAACTTACTGTGCATGCTTCAGTCACCCCTTGCATGGGAACAGGTAAAAGTGATGGAGTGTTATGTAAAACTACACACAAAAACCCACAATGTCAATAAATGTCACAGTACAAAAAGCCGGGTGTGACGAGGGGGGTGCAGGACCACCACCTGTCTTTATTTGCTCTGCCCTTTTCTTGGTTGCTGTTATAAACAAACAAACAGATTATTGCAGGGTCTCTTTTCAAGAGACTAAAAGCAATATAAGTGATAAATATTACCATTCTGTAGAATATTCTTATATTTCACTTTTACTTGTTCCCATGTTCTAGTGGGTCCTGTTGTGGCTCTAATGTGGAAGAGGATATAATGTAATATAATATAATATATTACTTACGAGTTTAATTTGTCAGCAACTTTCTGCCAGCCGTCTCTCCTTGCTTTTGCAGCCTTTGCAGTGTTCCCCTGCATTTTAATTAAACTCTGAAACTCCTGATATCCCTCAATCAAGAGTTCTTGCTCTGCTGCCGTGAAATACTGAGCGCGCTCCTTCGACATCTTCGCCGACCAATCACAGGGTTGCCGATCAATGTTTCTACTATCGATGCGTAGCCCCTTTTAAGCCACCCAGTGATCTCACATTACTTCATCCAGCTGTACTAATCGTCAACAACAGGTGTGTTCAGAGAACCGGATTAGCGAGCTCAAAGTTGGCGCGATGATTTGATGTTGGATGTAGTAAGCGAGGTACGAAGAACGGACCCCTGGTCTTGAGGATCAGCTGTGGTAAACAGCCCTGTGATTGGCTGGTGACCTGTGCAGGTGTGGCTAAGAACAGGTGGGCCGTTTAAGTCCATCCTGGTGCTGCTTCATCATCAGCGGCCATGTTTCTCTGAAGTGAGCAGACTTTTCCTCGGTGTGCAGGTGTGGACTTCATACTTCACAGACGTCATGCAGACGATTTGGTTTTTATCAGGATTCCTCTGAAACTTCCCGATGGATTTGTTTTACATGTTCCAGAAACGATGAACTGCTCCAGCTCTGGATTGGGGAATTGGGGAATTTTTGGAAGCGTTCTTTCAGACAGAGACTGGACATCCAACTTAATACCAGAGTGAAACTGACCCAGACCGCCACGTGAGACTCCCTGATGGAGGAGGACGGGGAATAAAAAACAAATCTGAATGTTTCTCATCCAAAGAGCCAAAATCATCAGGGCCAAACACCTGACCTGTTTGTTCTGTCACGAGGAACTCGGGACTACTTTACTGGTTTATAAAAGGGTGTGTGAGCGCTCTCCCATCCACGGGGATCAGGTGCTCTAAGAGTGTTTTACAGTGTAGATGTGCAGGTGTTTCCAGATGTTGGCGGAGCTACGCTTTGGTCCTGATGGGAATGAAATCAGCTGAAGCTCAGAGTGAAGATGAGGTGAGTTTGTTTGAAATGATCTCATCAGACATGAATCGCCTCACACTCGCTGCTCGGCCTCTGATGAAGAGGAGTGGTGCGTCCTGGCTTTGAGAGTGATGAAGGGTGGAGCTGCTCGAACAAGCCGGAGGACCCCGAAAGGTTGATGCTGTTCGTCTGGATGTGCTGTTTTCCAGACGAACAGCATCAACCTTTCAGGATTTCCTTACCTGGATGACTGAGCATGCATGAAGACAAACTGGAGGATCACGGTGACGCTGCAGCCGAGGCGGTCGTGCTATTATCAGCACCGCGATCAGAACCAGTTCTTCCAGCGCAGTGAAGCTGAATAAACCTGCTGCCGATCTCCTGTGACCAATCCCAAACTCAAACCTCATGGAGGAAATAGGCCGAGGCGCAGCAGCCCACCCGACTCACTCGGCTGCCTCTCCATCAGCATCCAGAGTGTCCAGTTCAGTGGGAGCTCACTGAGCATGATGCTGCAGGGCGCCGAGGCCATGCTCCCGCCGCCGCATGTCAGCCTCTCCTCGCAGACACGCCTCAGCCTGCTTCACTCTGAACTGCAGCTTCACGTGTCGGCTTAAAAACACAGTTTTAATCTTTTAAGGCCTGGAAGCTTCACCTGTGACCTCACAGGAACACAAAAGAGCAGGTTCCTGTAAACAGCTGGCCCCGCCCTCTCCACCTGTCCAGGCCTGAGCAGGTGTTGACCACCTGTCTGTCCCCGGGCTCTGACTCATTGCTGGTATTTGTGGTTCTGGGTCAGAGTTCAGCGGGATTGGAGCAGGAATGCGGTTTGGTGTGGGTGTCCTGCAGGTCTGAGCAGATAAACATCGCCTCCTCCTCCGCCCGCTCCACCATCGCTTCACCACAACGCTGCTTCATGGCAATGAACCTGACACGCTGGAAAGCCGGGTTATTGATATGCAGCAGCATCTGTGGGTGGAGCGGCTCATTCCTGCAGCGCATCTTGTTTAGTGGATTTGATGATTGAAGACCGTCGAACACCAGCAGCCTGACATGACCTGCTCCGTGTCACAGCTGTGGGAGACACCCACAGACTCGGGTCTGCTGCTGCACCCACAGGTGTGGTTGGTGGCCATGAAGCATCGTTACGGTGAAGCGATGGTAAAGGAAACCCAGATGTTCTGACTGAAGTTTATCAGTCAGAACATCTGGGTCGCCGGGCGGTGACGCTCTGGAAGGTTACAGATGTTAAAGCGCCTGATCCTAAACCCCGCCCCCTCTGTGTCCTCTTCCAGGAGCAGCATGATGGCGGAGTCGGCGGAGCTGTTCACAGAGCAGGAGCTCACCTGCTCCATCTGCCTCGACCTGTTCACCGACCCCGTCTCCACCCCCTGCGGACATAACTTCTGCCAGGTGAGTCCCACCTGCAGGTGTGAGCAGAGGGGGCGCTGTGCGTGGGATTGGAAGCTGCTGCTCAAGGTTCACCGAGCTGAAAATAATCAGAAAACGTAAACAAATCTGTGATCATTGACGTGTTTCTGCTGCTCGTCGCATCCTGAAATGCTTCATTTGTACAAGCTGCTCTCGATTCTGAGTGTTGTTGTTGTTTATTATTGTTGTTGTTACAATGATGGTGTTGATTAGCTGCTGTTTTCAGCAGGTCAGGTATTCGTCCTGCTTTACAGCATTTTAAGAACTAACCAATCACAGGGTCTGCAGCAGTGTTAGTAATGCAAACAGAAAACCACCTGGGGGTGCGTTCAGGTGCAGTGGGTTACCGGTGCGTCCTGTGCCCACAGGCGTGTATCGGTGGTTACTGGGCGTCCAGCGCCGTGTCCACCTGTCCACTGTGCAAACATCAGTTTGAAGGACGTCCTCAACTCAGCATCAACAAAGTCTTCGCTCAGATCGCAGAAAAGTACAAACAGACTCACTATGCACCGTTACCGTCGCCCTTCGGTAACGGGACGCCCGGCGCCGCGATGGCAGGCGCCATGAACACCAACCCCTTCCTGACGCCTGCGCCATTAGCGGCTCAGGCGAACGGGGACGTAGTGTGGTGCGACGTTTGTACGGGAATCAAACAGCCCGCCGTCAGCTCCTGTCTCACCTGCACCGCCTCCTACTGCACTGAGCACGTGCAGCCACATCACACTACGCCATTCTACGCCAAACACCCCTTGATGGACCCCCAGGAGGCCCTGAGGGGCCGCACCTGCTCCGTCCACCGGCGCCTGATGGAGGTATTCATTTTTCTCTATGATTACTTGATTTGATGTTTATGTAACATTTAAATATTTTTTTTTTATTTTAAAATGGTCATTTTCAGATGTTACAATAATTATTTTTTTATATTTTGCCACATTTGATATATTTTCAACAAATTTAAAAATTATTTTGTTTTATTTTAATAACTGATTTTATTTTATCACATAAGTAAAACATTTCCATATCAGTTCATATTCTGCATTGATGAGCGGCTCACCTGTGCAGGTGTACTGCAGGACGTGTGAGAGCTGCATCTGTGCCATCTGCGTGCTGGAGGAACATCGGATGCATAAAACCGTCTCCGTGCAAACTGAGAGGCTCAGCAAGCAGGTACAAATATCCCAGATTATTCCTGGGAACGCCATTTATTAAAGTAATTTGATTCAATTTCTTTATTTCATCTTATTTTGGTTGGCTGTTATGTTTATTAATGCTGCTCATTACATTTCATTACAATTCGTCATTTATTTTATTATTAAATACATTATTTGTTGTAAATTTGTAAATTTTATTTGAAATTAATCAATTTTTGCAATTTTTAAGATTTTTTTTTGTTTATTTATGATGAAAAACAAAGATTTTAAAATGATGAAAAAACATTCTGGAATGAAAATAAATCCTTAGAGATGAATACAAAAAGTCAAATTCATCGTTTGGTCCAAAGTGATTTTTGTTGTGGCTCTTTGAATCAACTGTGTCCGCCTACGTCTTCAGAAACAGGTGTCCAGGACCGAGCAGGAGATCCTGAACCGGATCAAGGAGAAGGAGATCCGTGTGACGGAGCTGAAGAAGAAGCTGGACAACCTCCAGGTGACACACCTGTTTGTTCCTTATGTAAAAACCCGTGGGGGGGCGGGTGGAGCAGGTGGAGGATGATGGCGTTGTTGCTCTTTCCTCACCAAACATCTGAACCCGTCTGTGTTTCAGAGCTACGCTGACAGAGAGCGCGGCGAGGTGGAACACCTGTTGGACGACCTGTCCGGCTCGTTGGACCAGATCCGGTCTCATGTTGTGGGCGGGATCGAGACCCAGCTGGATGCTGTGATGACAAAGGGGGAGGGGATGGTGAACCGCCTGGAGGAGGAGCTTAGCCTGCTGACAGAGAGGAGAGCCGCACTGGAGGCGCAGGCTACCAGTCAGGATCACATCGCCTTCCTGAAGGTGAGGACGCCTGCAGCCACCGATCCCAGAATCACGACAGAGGCCCTGTTCATCACCCCTCTTCCTCCCTCAGACATACGAGGCAACCACGGCTCCTCTGGCCGAGGATCAGCAGGCCCAGGCGGACGACGACTCGCAGCTGGTGCTCCACTTCCAGCTGGGCGAGGTGAAGCTCGCTCTGTCCGAGGTCAAGGAGAAGATGGAGGAGATCCGGACCGGGGAGATCCGCTCACGAGGACTGCGAGGATCCCGAGGATCCCGAGCAGACTCCTGTGAGTTCCAGATGTTACAGCACAGTCTGCAGATGGTGGGTTCCAGATGTTTCCTCTGAGTCGTGTCTTTCACCTGTTTCAGTTTCAGCCGGTGACATGATGGCGGCCGAGAGCATGCTCAGTCTGAGAGCCAGCACGGCCAGTCTCAGGAAAAGCCAGTGGTCCCTGAAAGGTGAGAGGTCAGAGGTCACTTCCTGTATCTACCTGCAGGTGTGCCACATTCCGGGTTCAAATCCCCGACATCCCAATCATTCCAAGCACTTAGGAACCACTCCTCTGTGGAGCCCTGCAATAAAGAGTGATTCTATTCTATTCTCCTTACTGAGGGAAAGAATTTATCCAGCCAGAATAAGTCAGGGAAGCAAGCTCCGTCAGCAGCAGACAGTTATGGCCACACTGTAGGATGGAGCGCTGTTGCAGGTCCACTCAGGACACCACGCACTAAAACACATGCCGATTATAAATGTATATTATCATCACCTCACTGCACTCTGTGTACATATGAAAGAGGAAACTATGGACCGGTTCTTATATAGCACTGGTCTACTCTGAGCACTGAGCGCTTCCTGTCCTCACATGTCCACACACGTGGACACTGATGGGGTCAGTATCATGCCCAGTGATATTTAGCACGATTGAACCACAAACTTTCAGATCAGCAGATGTAGATGTGCAGTATTTTGGCTCTTTTGTACACCACTTTATTTATTTTAAAGTTTTCCTACTTCACTTTTCTTCCTGTGCCCTGTGAATGTCCACAGTGTCTCTGTCTCTGCTGTGGGAACCACTTGTTTAGTGATAACATGATGCTTACCTCGACAGGTTGACTTGTTTAGGGAAGTGTTGCTCACCCCACAATTCCTTATGTTGAGGAAATGAGTAACAAGTTGTGGGGCTTTTATTGTGAAAGAATAACTGAGTGTTTTCCTGTCTACTTTCAGACCTAAAGAAGAGCAAACAGGTGTCAGGTACGTACCTGTGTGAGTGTGCAGCAGACACGGATGCTCACCGTCAGCCTTTCAGACACCGATAACGAAATTATGAATCAAATCAAAGATAACAGATTTTTTTAAAATGCTGACACAAAGATGAAGTGACACGATAAAAACACTGAGTTGTTAGGAGGTGATTGTTGGAGAAGCTGGAGCGGTGGGAGGTTTGTGAAGAGATGAGAGCTTGTTTCAGATTGCTGATGAAATGTGTTCATTTGTTGTTACAGGATACAAGAAGGCCCGACTCTACATGGGTGAGGTTTTCGGCGTTTTGGTTTCTGGGTGTTTCGGTTGATGCAGTCGGGTTTGGTTATAACTGCATTCACACAGACAGCTGCCAGCTAATGCTCGGCAACATCCAACTAAAACACTCTGGCTCCGCCCCCTCAGACGCTCTGTTGCCACAGTTACCTCACAGCCAGTAGCGGTTTTTGATACGGGCGACACGGGCGGTTGCCCGGGGCGGCATCACGGGCATCGGCAAAAAAAAAAAAATTTACTCGTACTCATGCTGCCCCGACGTCAGCCAGCGCATATTGGGAATGTCGTAGGCACCGATCGGTTTTCTATCGCCCGTTTGCTGGGAGTAAGGGCGCCCTCCGTTTGCGAGGTGCGCCTGCTGCTTGCGGCACAGGGCGGAGAGGGCGGGGCGGCGGGGGATTCTCTGGCTGGCTGGAGCAGCATCTAATAACCAACTCGCAAAATAAAACAAAATAAAAACAAAACAACAAACACGAAAACAGCAGACATAATGATACAGACTTATAATTTGCACCGATGTTTTTTCGAAATTCTATACACGAAAAGTGAGCGCGAGAGCCCTCGGTGCGCCTGCGCGCTGCTGAAGTCAAAGTAAACTTTGTCATCTCCGCTACATACAGTCCAGTATATAGAGAGACGAGACGACGAGGCTCCAGTTACAGCAGTGCAAGTAAACAAACAATAACTATAAGAAGAGTAAGAAAATAAATATAAACTTTAGGACTCGGGGTAAAGGGATCAATAACAATTTAAAATTTATAATTTACAGTTTGATGATTTAAAGTCTCACACATAACCTGTCGAAAGGGGAGGGGGGCCGGCTGCTTCCAAATAGAGCACATTTCATTCATAATGTTGTAAATCCAAGCCCATTATGTATTCATGATCTGAATCCTGGGTTGTCCGAAGTCCCAGAAATAAACCCTAGACAAAGTGACTCTGTGAACTAAGGTGTAGGTCTGTTAGGTTATGTTGTGGTGATCCTTGGGTTGGAGGATGGGTGTTCATACTGGAGTGCAAAATTAAAACCAACGGAAGATGGACAAGAAGAGTTCAAAGCCATCAGATGATCACTTTAGAAAAAAGAGAAAAGAAGAGGAGAAACGAGCAAAAGATACAGGTAAGCAGATGTGTCATTGGATAATGGCAGGTCATCCTGAAACAACCAGAATACTTTATTAATCCCTAAGGAAATTATGTGGGAGTGTTCGCCCAGGTCCCAGGCTAGGACCGCCACTGCTCACAACAGCCACGTTACTGGTCACATGATCTCATTAAACAGCCCAAACACGGTCCAGAGGTCCAGCTCAGGTGAAGCTAGCCGCCTGTGTCACCATCCACCTTTCAGTCACAGAGGCCACGCCCCCTAATAAAGCACATTTTAAATGATCCACAGTTTGTGTTTCAGGCTGTAAACATGTTTTTTTCTGCTGTAAAGTTTGAACATGGGGGCTGACTCACTGCTGTCTCTGCTGGACATCAGAGGAACTGCAGGTTTAGCCTCATGGTGAGGTCTTCAAGTTATATATTTCTAAGCAAAGATAAGTAATGGTGCTTCATTGGATCCAGCGTTGTATATTTGATTTCTGGACTGTAGAGGAGCTTTGCATGATTCACAGTTCAAAATAATCCTCCTGTATCAGATACTGGGCCTCAGCGCAGGTGCTCTCTTCATCTTCTGAACATTCTGATTGGCTGCCCTTCATAATTGCCAGGCAGATGCAACTCATGTAGTCGAGTCGACCGTAAAGGGTATGTGCCCTCTCTACGACATCATTTCCTCCCCTTTTGTTGCCTCTGTGGTCTGATCTTCAGACTCACAGGGTTACTGAAGCTGACTCTGAGATCACTGATATGAAACTCCAGCGCTCAAATAGGAGAAGTCCACCTTTACTCATCCTGTGGTGAGGTGTCGGGATCATCCTGGATCGAGTTTTTCAGTGTTCCTGCATGTTCAGCCATTGTGATGACGATTTCAGAGGGGCCTTGCTGTTATGTTTACCTGTGCTTGTTGCTTCCAGAGGACGTGACGCTGAACCCGGTGACGGCGTATCCCTTCCTGATCCTGTCCGAGGACCGTAAGCAGGTGAAGAGAGGAGAGAAGCTGCAGTTCTACAGAAACAGCCCGCACAGGTTTGACGTCTGGTCCTGCATCCTCGCCAAGGAGGGATTCAGCTCCGGGCGCCACTACTGGGAGGTCAGGACCCAACCGACCTTGGGACTGGGTTCAGTAATGGTTAGCAGGATCCAAGTCTGATCTCAGGTGTGTTTTTCAGGTGTGCGTTGGGGAGAATAAGGACTGGAAGCTGGGCGTGGTCAGCGAGTCGGCTCAGAGGAAGGGTCTGTTCGATATGTGCCCGTCTCACGGATACTACGCCATCTGGTGGAGCAGCAGCCAGCTGAGGGCGCTCACCACGCCGCCGCTCACCAAGGTCCAGTCCACGTTTCACATGCACTTTATGTACGGAAGGCCACTGGTGCCGCAAGAAAGCAGCCATTCAGACTTAAACATTATTTTGGTCAGCATGACTTTAACATATAAAATCTCTAAATTTAATTGAAATAAGTTATCGCAAAAAGTACCCAAAATCATTTCCACACATTTAATAACTTTAAAATCTAATAAAATTAATTCTATCGTGTGTTAATGACAAAATTTTAAGGCAAGAAGGATACAAACAGGTCCATCCTGTAAAGCGCAATAAAAAAATTCAAATTAAGATTCATACCAAAAACTTGGTTTTTATTTCTAAAAAGCAATAAATCTAAAAACTGATTCTTCATTTTCACACCGTCATTTATGTTTTTAATGCAACAGTTAAACTTTGAGTCCTTTAATAAATACAAAAATGCCACAGTGTCTTTTGGCACCAGTGGGCTTCCACACTTTGAGGCTTCTTGACAGTTTGCAGCTTCTGTCAACTCGTCTTAATCGCAAACTGTTTGCGTCTCACCTGCAGGTCAAAGGTCACCACCCCAAGCTGCGACAGGTGGGTGTGTTCCTGGACGTGGAGGAGGGTCAGGTATCCTTTTACAACGTCAAGTCAGGCTCAGAGATCTACAGCTTCCACACATCCACTGAGTTCACCGAGAGGATGTTTCCTCTGCTGGGGACCGGAGACAAAGAAGTCCCCCTGATCCTCCTCACCACGCTGTAGCACCCGGCCTGAGGGACTGGGACCAGAACCAGGACCAACCGGAGGGTCCACGCTGAGCGAACTAAGAGCAGAGGGAGGAGTTGAGAGGAACTGCGGGTGGAGTCGAATAGTCCTCACGTTGATCTCCAGACTCTGCAGTGAGACTTGAAACAACGAAGGATGTTTGTCTCGTTTTGTCGCCGTTAGATCCTGACAGCCGATGATTTTTGTAATATTGATCACTGAAGAATGATGTGCTCTTACAGCCAGAGCTGCTTCTTAAATTTGTAAATATGGTCATAAAAATACATCAAATGAATCGAGGGAACCAATTTTTTAAAAAATTAAAATGATATAAAGAATAAGTTTTCACTTTGTGTAACCAGTTTGTTTTTGTAACGCTGTAAAACTAAAAGATTAGTAACACTAAACCTTTACTGAGATTTCGTGAAATAATAAATATTAAATATAAAATTATTAAACTCAAAGGAAATATTTGATGTCATGAATACGTCACATGTTTAATGTAACCGCTTATGGAACAATAGTTAAATTCTGTTTTCATCTTTTTTCTAAATGTGTTGCCTTTTTTGGCAACATATTGGCAACCTTTTTTTCGGGGGGTGGGCGCAGCAGCTTCTAGTGGACATCAGAGGAACTGCAGCCATGGTGATAGTTAATAACTGACAGAATATTTTATGAAAAACAAACGTTTCAGTGTGACCTCGGATTGTTGGCAGACGCCACTTTGGGAAGTATGAACATCCGTTTACTGTAAAGCTTGTTTTTCCTGTAGATTCTGAGACATGTCGAATAATGTTGGAAATAAAAGTGATCTTGTTGAATAAAGAAAAGTAGAACTGAGGTTGTTGACCTGGTGGGTTTTTTTTGTTTTGTTTTTATTCATGTTGCTGAAACACAAACTTACTGTGATCAAAAATAAACGATGTCACAATAAAATCTTGTGTTAAAGGTCTGACATGAATGCAGCTGGTGAGTGAGGGGCGGTACAGGTGTTGGATGAGCTCCGTCAGCAGATGGAGGAATCCAGACTTCAGAGGGTCAGAGGGTTACAGATTAGAGACGGGCAGGACCCCTACACCGGCGATGTGCCACATAACCATAGACCAGCCTTACATGGATGCACCCCACAGCCAGCAGGTCAAGGTCCAGATCTGGGGTCACACCACAATCGCAAAATCCCTCTAAGCGTCCAGACCCGACCCTCACCTCACAGCTCTGATCAGAAATTCTTCGTGTCATTTCTTCATTTTCACCTTCTGATGATTTGTTTTACTTTCTGTTGCTGACCACCATTGCTCCAGCTTGTTTCTCTGATGTAGGACAATCTCAGGACCAATCTGAGCTCAGAACAAGTCACATGCTTTTAAACAATGTATTCCTGACACTCGTTATTAGATTAAAAGAACCAGGTAACGCACGCTCGCTGCACGAGTCCATGGTTGTCATCAGTGACGCTGAAACAGAAATCATGTCCCTGTTTAAACCTTTCACATGTCAAACGTCTGCTGTGTGCTCCGACCTGCCAGACAGTCCGACAACTTCCTAATAGCAGGTTATTAGCTCAGTCCCCCCTACTGTCCCACCCATGTTACTACAGCTCCAGCTCCTGGTCGTAACAAGCTCACTGAAACTAAGCGTGGTGCTGAAATGGCACGCCAGCACCGCTGTCTCTCCTCCTAGGTATTCCACGATCAGCTGACTACCGTAGGGCGGGGTCTCAGGGTGCTGAGGCGTCTGCTCAGGTATTAACATCAGCACAGAAATATGCACCACGAGCTTCACGCTTCACGTTATCCTTACACCACCGAGGCGTAGAGCTCACCGCAGAGCCTTACCTGACCATCTTCAAACTTCTCCCCCCAAACTGGTGACATCATCTGTGGCGATCGAGGACGGAAGTGACGTCAGCGCAGCTCTAATCATTCAACTTCATATTTTATTTAACATAAATCATACTGCAGTCAGTGTGAACAGCCGGGGTTTCAATATACACAATAGAATCGTAACATTTTAAGCCCCTCCCCCTTAACCCCACCCACAACCCCCCCCAAATGAAAATCGACCCCCCTCCCCCCATAACCCTGCCCCCAGACCTGCAAGCCTTTAAACATAACCCTCCCACCCTATAACAGCCCCACCCATCTCACACAGCTCCGCCCACCAACCCATGTCTTCATGTCTCCGTCTAGCAGCGAACTCCAAACTCGTCCACCCGCCACACCTGCAGAGCATCATGTGACCACCTTAAGCCCAATGGCACTAACAAGCCCCTCACATAAAATCAAGATCCACCTCCACACCACCTGCGGAGTAACAAGCCCCTCCCTCCAGTGTAGGCACACACAAAAATCAAAAACATGTAGCATCTCCTAGCATTGCTAACAGACCCCGCCCACTCCCACAAGCCACTCCCCCTCTGGTGTGGGCACCCACAAAATGCTGGAGAAGAAAAAAAATAAAAAATGGAGCATGTGCTTAAGGCCCCGTCCTCTCTTACAAGCCCCTCCCCTTGTGCTGACATTATCATTACACCTGCATGTGCAGCAGATGGCTTTAAGGCTCCGCCTACAGGTGGTCACAAGCTCCGCCCACAAGTGTCCATACAACACTGAAGCGGCGAGGGTTTGGAGTTTGCTGCTAGTGGACTTGTAACCAACAAGGGGGCGGGTCCATTCTAACTGACGTCAGGTGCCCTCGCCAAAAACTCGAAAACTAACAAAAACAAAGAAAAAAAAAAATCACATGGGTATCATAATCATCATCACCAGCATCATGGCCATCACTGACCACCCTGCCCTCCCCCTCCCCCGTCCATCATCATCATCATTATCGGCGGCCGTCTGCTGGCAGCCATTTTTTTGAGTCCATTCAGGTGTATGTTGTGTGTTGGCGTCCCGCGGCGGCATGTCGACGGTTCAATGCTGCGTCTCAGAAGTTAAACAGAGAGAAACGGGAGGGGAGGGGAGAGGGCAGAGGGCAGAGGGGGAGGATGAGGTTCTTCTTTTGTTTTGAAACAGAAAAGCGTCTTCTGGCGTGCTGCTTCCTGTCGCCACAGCTCCTGCTTCAGCCAACAAGCAGGACCGAGCAGGACCGGGGAGGAGGGGGAGAAGTAGTGAAGGTGTTGGGAGGGGAGAGGTGGGATGGGAGGGAGCTCAGAGGATGATGGGACGCCAAGTTATTTAAGACATCTCTCAAAGTAGGTGGCGCCCACGTAGCCGCCCCTCAGGGAGCGATGGACATTCTGCTCGAAGAGTCGCCGGTTCGTCTGCAGGACCTCTGCCGCCTCCTTGTTCAGCGGATCCTCGGGGTTTGGCTCCTGCGGGGGGAGACGGGGAAGGAAAAGGCGACAACCGTCGTTAAATATCTCGTTACAAAACGCTCACCAGCTGAGGGCAGCACTGAGCCACAGAAGAGAAAACATGCGCACTCACTAGAAATAGATACTGTAGGCCGTAGATGATGGAGTTTATTGTCAGCACGGGCTTCCAGTCCTCTCTGTGGAGAAGAAGAAACAGGTGAGCAGCAGCAGACCTCACCTGGAAACGCTCACCTGTCTGACCTTAGTGTGACCTCAAGTTTGATTTTAAGAACGCACACACCTTAGGATGTTTAGGCAGACGTTGCCCTCCAGGTCGATGTTGGGGTGATACACCATCGTCTCACACTTTACCTTTGGGGGGTCGTGGGGGTAACCCTGTCCTACCTGAAACACAGAAACACACACACACACTGTCAGATCACCTGCTTCTTAACGAGCCTCCGGCGATGACGGCGTTGATGCCGCCAGACCCTCTGAGCTGAGATTAGATTAGGAACCTCTACAGGTGAGGTCAGAAGTCTGCGCCAATCACAGGCGTGGATGTCAGGATGGAACGACTGTACAGCAAAAATCGTTGGAAGAACAGGCTCATGAAGATGTTTCATCCCAGAAGCTTCTCTGTCCCAGATTTTAGTGGGAGTAGCCCTAAGAGTATTCATCATGTGACTCATCACATGAGCCAAGGTGTGAAAAGGGTGTGGGTCATTATCAGCAGATGTCTTGGAACCATTGTGAGACTTTGCCCCACCCCATCATGTGACCCACTGAAGTCCCCTGATGCAGGTTTTGAGTGGGCGTTAGGGGTCTGGGAAGGATCTCAGACTGCAGTGTAGGTGGCGAATGTGAACATTGGCATCCTGGATAGAGTGACCTTTGACCTTTAGATGCAGATGAGTGTTTTGCTTTTAGAGCTGAAGAAGCTTCTTGGATGAGATGAAACGTCTTCAACAACCAAACACAAGTCCGCTGGCTTTCTTCCCGAGCTCCTTGGACTTCCCTGAGCTGAATGACGTACAGCAGACTCCTTCAATGACTCTAAAGAACAAGTTTGCATTTGTTTTGGATTTTCTCTGATCCACACAGGCTCAGATACACACGTCTTTTATTAAGCGAGTTTTATTTTGACAAGGTCAGGTTATTCAGATGTGTCACCACTTTGGCCTGGAAGAAGACCCAAACTGTCCCCCTCAGATGACACCACATTGGTTGGGATGTTCAGGAACCACCGAGACTCAAGCCTGCCATGACCCACAGTGAAGCCAGTTACACATCACCACAGACCGAGAGGGTGCCGACCAAGAAAGAAGCACCTGCTCCAAAATCAAAATGTGTACCTGCCCACATGGACGAACCAAATGCCTCCAGGAGAAGAGTCTGATGGTCAGAGACAAAGACTGAGCTGTGTGGCCAAAGGTTAGTGGTGGTGTGTTCATTTATTGGCCCTGTGTGCAGCAGGGAAACTCCAACACTAATTCAAACCTGTTTTTTAGAGTTTTAGAGTTTGCTGTACAGTCACCTCAGCCTGGAACAAGAACATCCATGCCCATGACGACTGACCATCGCCAACGGTGACGGTCCGCCCTGATCCTGAACTATAAAAACTATCATTTAAACGCATTAAAACGAGCCACGCGCTTATCAAAACATCTCTTTGTCTTCCTGTAAATCATCAGCGACGAGCCTCCTCTCCTGACCCCCACCGGCGTTCCTACCGGCCTGCAGCCGCCACCGCAGGAAGTCTGCAGGCAGGCCAGCAGGAAGACCAGGTGGACTCGGGAGACCTGCAGGACCGTGGAACGTCACACGAGTCTGTCAGCGATTAAGAGAGGAATCCACCTGCTAGTCCTTTATGGGCTAACCTGCAGAAACCTCAGGACTTTCACTTCTTACAGCTCAACCATGAGGACATCTAAACACTGAGTGAAAGGCGGCACCTGATTTATAACACCAGAGAAAACAAGAGCCTCGTGGAGAAAATGGAAGAAAAAAGTGATTTTATCATCATTGGAAGCCAAATTCATAAATAAAGTGATGATTAACTAATGGAGCTACATTAGTGAGCCTCTTATTGATGTTCTCAGGGCGCTGTGGGCCGGACTTTACACAGGTGAGACCTGTTGGAAGACCAGTGGAGGCTGCTGAGGGTCAAACTGTTTCAGGATTATTTCAGGTTAAAGAGCTCAGAGGGAAGTGGAGACGAGGGTGGAGCAGAAAGAGAGACGGCTGTTTCTCACCTTAAAGCTGAAGACAAACTTTCCTCCTTTGTAAAAACCCTGAGAGACAAAAAGACAAACAGAGGCAGACTCGTTAGCTCAGCATCATCTTCATCTCCCGATTCAGCCCCTCATCCTCACTCTGTACATCCTGAGGTTTCATACACCTGTGTGCCACATGAGTGGGAACAATCGGCTCTGGTGTAGCAGCGTCTGAAACCGGACCTGCGCTCACAGGTGGAGGTGTTTCACTGCTTTTACAGACAGCACTGCTCGTGTTACTGATGCACACCTGCAGCTCTCACAGGTGTTTGTCCTCAAAGTCAGAGAGGAATAAAGTTTTTATGCAATCACGTCTCTGAATGAAAACACACACACACACCTCGTCTGGTGAAATGATGAGTCTGAAGTTGAGGAGGTCGTCATCATCGGGGAAATTGATCTCACACGTCTTTGGTAAGTTCAACTCATTGATGTCTGAAAAACAAACAAACAGATGTTACTGATTCTGATTCGTCCTCGGGAATCAAAGACCTCCTTCATCTCTTCTTCTTTCACTTTTCAGAGGCTCACGAAAACATCTGGAGCTCTAAATACCTTGTCTGTATGCTAGGACCTGTGAAAAAGCAGTGCTGACACAAGAGACTCTGAACTGTCCCAAAAGACTTAAAAGTCCAGAACAACATCTGTAACACTTTCAGATACAACTGGGACCTTCTCCAAGACCTCCTTCAGCATTTCTCCATTTCACCTTGGCATTTAATGACTTCTAAAACCTCTGGACCTCTTTAAATATTCTTAAAAATCTCCACATATTGTGTTCTTTAGGACTTCAAAAATGTCATCACCTCCAAAATCTCAATAACCTCCAGAAAAGAACACAAACCTCCTTAATCAACTTAGATGAGCATCAATAAGAAATAACGGCCTAGACCCACGAGGTAAAGAAATAAAAGGACCATTATGAAACAAATCTAATCAACTTTTATGTGTCAAAACTTTTTTGCCAAAATGTGGAAGAACAACTTCCAAATGTAAAAAACAAAAACATGTTCTCGCAGGTTTAGGGGGTGACTCTGAAACCACTGGATCCCTTTTTGTTGTTTAAGGCACCAAAACATCTGGACCATATTCAGAACTGCACTGATCCCGTGTGGTGGGACAGAGCGGGCCCAGGTGGTCGCTCAGGTCTCAGAGAGATGCTAAACACAGGTTGGAACCCAGAACCACGGGCCTACAGATACCCTGAGGACCCCAAATCTCTGCAACCCCATAAATCATTCATCAGGTGGGTGGAGGCAAGAAGAAGAAGAAGTAGGTGGTTGGTGTCAGGAACACGCGCTTTTTCCCGGACACAGGTGCTTGCTGGGGCATCAACGCCCAGCCTTTTGGCCTGTGTCACTCCTGCTCCGATTATCCTCCAGATAAGAGGCCAAAAGGTGTGAAACCACCGAAAACCAGCCAATCAGATCCATGGAAAACAGCGGGCCCATTCCAGCAGATCACTTAGAAGTTGAGAAGGGATTCAGACCTGTCCAGGTCAGATGCTGCAAAGTAGACAGACAGAGCTGATAATTTAGACAGATCCTGATAAGGTGAGCTGGACTCTGAGAATAGGGACCTGAGCCTGTTTTCCTATTGGTCACCCACACAAGGTGACTCACAAGGCGTCTGACAGGCAGGCAGGACCCTCAGAGTCCACTGTGATCCACCACACAGGTTCAGCCTGGTTCTAACCCTGCAGTCTAAGCCGGGCTCTGATCTGCGTTCACCTGTCGCCCTGCAGCCCTTCGGGTTGACCTGCACCTGAGGAGGATAGCGGGTCAGAAAGGTGGGCGCTGTGCTCAGGTGTTCCAGTGAGTCCCTGTGTTCCTACCTCACCTGCTGTTGAGTAGAAGTGGACCCCACGGAACTGACACAGCAGTTAGAGGCTAGCTGCCGTTAGCCGTCAGTGTTTACGGCTGTCCGGCGTTAGCTGTTAGCTGTTAGCAGATGTGTTCCGGGTTCGTGTTGTTTGCTGCTAGCTGCTGCTAGCTGCGTGCTAACACCTTTAGCCTGCGTTTTGTTTTCATGTAGCACAGCCGGGCTAGCAGCCGTAGCTAACACCAGCTTCAGCCGCAGTTAGTCGGCCAGCCGTTAGCCCGAGTGAGCTACAGCAACACCGGGTCTGGGTTTGAGAGCCCTGGGTCCCGTGGGTTCGGTGTCGCCCCGTGGCCGGTGGGTAACTCTCGGCTAACAGAGCCTACCTTTCTGTATTCGAAGCTGGGCCGCGCTGGCTTTCTTGCCCCCGGCTCCGGTTCTGTTTCCTCCAGCAGATTCCTCGTCTTTCTTCTGCTGCTTCAGGGAAAAGAGCTTAATCATCTTCAGTTATTTGACACACGAGGCGTCCCTTCTGTGAGCCGTCAGCGGGTCTGAGAGGGTCTGAGAGCGGGGTGGTTTCCCAACAGCACCGTGATGTGAATGGAGCCGGTGCGTCTGATCACGGAGGCAGGAGGAGCTAGCAGCGGAGCTAGCAGCGAGCTGGCTAGCGGGGGGGAGGAGGGAGGGGAGGGGAGGAGAGCAGAGAGTGTGTGTGTGTGTGTGTGTGTGTGTGTGTGTTGCTCTGAAGCGCATGAAAGTCCACTGGTGCCAGAAGAAAACAATCGGGAGATGGTCTGGGCGCTGCTGGAGAGAGTGAGGGGGCCACAGGCAGGTAAACCCAGCTTTAAAAACTCTGGGTTCAACAAAAGTGATGAAAAGCACCTGAACATGAGTTTGAAGGTGTTTGTGATGAACAGCTGTCTCCTCAGTGAGGGAGGAGAGCGTGCTCAGCACCTCCGGCCTCTGTGCTGCTGTTCCAGTTCAGCCCGGTGGAGATGTGGACGTGTAGGCTTCCTGTCTCAGGACAGGTGCTCCATGCAGTTACCCTCTTCCTTCTGAAGCTGTAGGGGTCGTGACCCGAAGCTGAAGCTGTTCAAGGCGGACAGGAATGGAGACGGCACGTGTCCTGAAAGCAGACAAAGTAAAAGCACTCGTTATGCAGAATCACAAGTTATGTTATTGGCTTGTGGTTGCTGATCCATGCATGTGTACATCAGTGTCATGTTGAGGCTGGAGAGCCGAACCAAGCATGCCGAGACAGACTCTGCAGGACGTTCATCTAAAAGTCAACTTCATGTCTCTGAACTGAGAATCAGCCTGAGGTGAGTCAGTGAGGCTCATGCTGGCTGTGCTTACCTTTGCTGCAGTCTGCAGAAATTCAGCCTTGCAAAAATAAAACTAGTTTTTCGTGCAGTCTGCTCGTATTAAATCAGAGTCCCATAACTGTCTGCCTGTAAGTACAGGTGGGGTTGATATGGCAGCACAGGGGAAGGTGGAATTTAAAACATTGACCTTTTGCTGACAGTTTGGATCCAGGTGGATGTGACCAAGAAAGTGCAGGTAGACTAAAAACACTGTAAATAAAAAACAGCAGTGTGATGATTCAGTGTAGTCTGCAGTTATTACAGCGAGGAGTCCCAGCATCTGTGAGTTATGCTTCCAACCCAGACAAACTCGGGACCAAATAAACACAGTTGGGTCAGCTTCAGCAAACATCAGCATAAATCCCGTTTTTATGCCAGGAAACGTCCAGCTGGCTGTCACTCAGTCAGAACACCGTCAGCAGAGCTCGTCGTCACAGACGTGAACCTTCAGGTTTGAGCTGGAGCTCAGATCACAGATCCACTTTCAACAGAGCCACTGTGCCCTCTGAGGAAATGCTTATAACCGAGTGTCTGAATCCACAGAAGAAGGTCATTCACGGGCTTCATTCTCTTTATAGAACAGTACTCCACACATCACATGACTTTGTTCATACAGCAGACAGTGACCACAGTCAAATGTAAAATTATGGCAGTAAATAATAAAAACAGAAGACATGCACTGGGAAAAAATGACACAGTAAATCAAATCTAATGTAAAGCTGGAACGAAAAATGAAACGTGTTTTATGGAATAAAATATTTATAAGACATACCGGTATTGTGAATAAACCCTGTGGTGAACACAAGAATCAGCGCTGTTGTGTTTCTTTATAAAAATAAAAATCTCGGTTTTTATGAGCTGTAAAATTATTCACCAGCATGTTTTAGTTGTTGATTGATTTCATTTTTATTGCACCAACATGTATGTGCATGTGTTTGCTGCATTTTTTAATCTTTTTTTACCTTTAATTTCATTTTCTTCTGGATTCTACTGATCTCTATATTCTATTACATTTCAAATGTCTTGTGTGTGCTAAAAAACATTTTAGCTTGACGCTTTTTTGGGGGAAAGCGGGACAACCACAAGTCCCACAATGCCCTCCGCACTGTGACGTAGCACGGAGAGGCGGGGCGTGTATATCGTCTGTGCCTATATTTTATTTAGCGGTTTATTTATTTATTTATTTATTTTATTTTCCGTCTCTGTCCGAGGCTGAAGCAGCGCGCGGGCTCTGCGGTCACCTGCATGATGTCATCAATGCGGGGTTAAACGTGCCGCGAGCCACCGGCCGATTCACGACACTGAACCGAATCACGCGCAGCACCGCAGCCTCGCGCCACACAATAGAGTCGCAGAACAATAGCCGCGCGCGGCGCTGCTTTCCCAGCCTACGGCGGCGAACGGGCCTAGTTCGTGCGGAGGAGTATCACCGGGAACGCGTTGAAAGCGCCGCGCTGCGGCGGGAACGGGCCGTTGTGTATGGCAAGCCATTAGTGCCAAAATTCGCCACTTTTCTAACGCGTTTGATTAAGAAATGGCGTAAAAAACGCCGTTTAATTTTTCAAAACGCCGAAAAAAACGGCGTTCTGTTTCGACAAACGCCGTTTTTTCCGACTCTCACATGGCGCCCTGAACGCACCATCCGAGTGACGTAAAAAGCGGCGTTCAAAGACAGACGGAAACGCCGTTTTTTCCGCCAAGGTCTCCGTTTGTTTCAGAAAAAGCATTCTGTCATTTATTTGCTTTTATTATTTATTCATATGCCTTCCGCGGACCATCTCGGCACTGCGTGGGTGATTGGTGGCTCCGTGCACACTAAGTGCTGCACACAGGGACAAGGCGCACTAATTACGATCAGATCTTCCCTGGGCAGGGGGAGGTGATGAACTGTATGCCACTTTTTCATTGGCATACATTAAGTACAATGTTTTATTGCCTACGGTGGGGCAGGTCACATACTGGGTGAAGGTGGTCAGTGTGGAGTCCAGCGAGACATGATTAAAGTCCCCTGATATTAGAAGAAGAGCTCTCGGAGATTGCGTCTGCGGACCACAGAGAGTCACAGGCTGCCTCCACGGATGCTAACGGCTAATAGCTCAATGTCTCTGTTGCAGAGTTGTTCTTTCACAGCAATGTGCCCAGGGATACCACAACCGTCTTTAACAAACACTGCCCAGTCCCCTCCTTTCCTCTCACCGCTGTCTCTCGTCTTGTCCGGCCGCAGCAGCTGGAAGCCGGGCAGCCTACTCACAGAGGGAGTACCGGGCAGTGTCGGGTACTGCCACTGTGACCGGGTTAGCGTCATTAGCTCCTCAATCATATCAGGGAGCGATCTCACGTTTACAGTGATTACAGGAAGGAGAGATGGTGTGTAAGGTGTCCTTCTCGGGAGACATCACCCCGTCTCTTCCCTCACTGGGGACGCTACACCGTCTGCCGGTAGCGCAGCTGCAGGGCACAGCGCTAACAGCTGATCCCTAACGTAAACAAAGGAGCCATGCGGCGAGTGTCTAAATCTGGGTGAAAAAAGAGAAGACAAAAAGAAGAAAAGTCAACATAACTAGCACGGAGCGGTAATGCATGACGGCAGAATCTGATTGCTAAGACATAAGTTAAAGGTTAAGAGAAGTAAAGAGGAAAATAAGAAAGAAGCTCAGAAATTAGCAGAGCTAGCTCTGCTCATTACCTGTTAGCTGCCATAACAGGTACCACAGTTAAGGTTTCAGAAAAAGTATTCTGTCGTTTGTTTGCTTGATCATGCCTTAAACACATCAAAATGCATAGTGGGATTATAATACAAGTCAATACTGTGACAAGCACTGGTACCGAATAGGCAATCACTCAGCAGCAAGGTGAATCGGTGATGCATTAGTGTGGTCTGCACTTCGTCTTCTTTTATTGGGTGAAATGAGTTGAAAGTAATTGGATGAGGGAACCATGGGGAGTGCCCTGCATAATTTCAATAAAACGCCGCTTTAAACGCCGTTACAGCTGGCACAGAACGCCGTAAAAACGCCGTTTTATGCATCTTTGAACGGCGTTTTCTGCCGAGTGGCGGAAAAAACGGCGTTTCCGTCTGTCTTTGAACGCCGCTTTTTACGTCACTCGGATGGTGCGTTCAGGGCGCCATGTGAGAGTCGGAAAAAACGGCGTTTGTCGAAACAGAACGCCGTTTTTTTCGGCGTTTTGAAAAATTAAACGGCGTTTTTTACGCCATTTCTTAATCAAACGCGTTAGAAAAGTGGCGAATTTTGGCACTAATGGCTTGCCATAGTTGTGTGTGTTTTGGAGCCCCTCGGGAGGAAGAGCCGCGGAGCACGCGGAACGCGCTGCGGGGGGGAGAGCGAGGCGGACCGAGTGCAGAGAGAGAGGCGGACGCAGAGGGGAGTGAATGGGCACGACTGCGCCCTCCGCCTCACCGATATCCATCCGTTCTCTATCGACACAGTTAGACCACCGCGGTCCTTCAGGCAGGCCAGCCCGGAGAACCGGAGCCAGCGGCAGCCAGCGGGATGGCACGCGCATGAAGCAGCGGCGGGCGAAGAAACAAGGAAGCGGACGGCTAGCTGCGCTCAGCACGGGCTAACGTGGGCTGATTGTTGGCGGATACCGATTCTAATGAGCGACCCAGGAGCATGCGAGCTGATTCAGAGAGGTGAGCGGGGAAGGGTGCGTGAGGGTCGGGTTTGTTCACCTACACCTGTCCGGCAGCTAGCTGCGGAGCGGGGACAGCGTGAAAGAGGAAGCTGCTGGAGGGGGCGGACGGGCTGCTAGCGTGCTAGCGTGTTAGCACGCCTAACGTTAATGTTTTAGGAGAGGCTGGGCTGGGGAGGGGAGGGGAAGGGAAGGGGGGCTGCCCTCCTACGTGTGATATTAGGTAATTAACGGGGCAGACTGTATGTACAGGTGTGTGGTCGGGGCAGGTATGCCCAGGCTGGCTGTAGGTGACTGTGACGGGATAGCTGCTAGCTGTTAGCGGCTATCTCCAAACGGTGCCAGATGCGCATCTTCATTATTATTGCTGTTAGCTGCAGCCAGCCTCTGTTTCCGTCACATGTTTAATTAGAAAATCGCGTTTCAGGTGATGTTCTAATACAGGTGTTTCTGTGGGCTCGTGCTGGCCTGGAAGGAGGAAGCTGGTGAAAACGATCCTGGGATGTTAGCTTCACACAGGAAGCAGGATTGCTTCACCCTCTCCGTTTTCATGCTTTAATGTCAGGAATAGTATTCCCTTGATTACTGACAGGCACTCTGAGACTACAGCAGCCGCAAGAATACCCAGAAAATACAATAAATATTCTAAGTAACGTGAAAGAAACACACAGTGAAGGTTCAGAGCAGGCTCAGCAGCCTGTTCAACCAAAACACCTGGATTTAAAAACACCTGGATTTGGACCTGATAATTAAGCAGACCCGGTCTCTTAGTGATGTCAGTAGGTCGAGTTCCACCTAACAGGTTTAAATATTAATGTTGAATCTTTAAGCATGTGGCTGCTCTGCAGAGGGCTGCTTGCTGTTTTTGGTTCTTTTACTTTGCATCTTTTTTGGAATAACACTGTGTCCCTGTTGGATTTATGCAACTGTAAACCTGCAAAGATGCACTTTACGGCCTTACACTCTGCCCCTCAAACCCCAGGAAGTTCTTGTCTCACTGGAACAAAATAAACTGTCTGCAGGTGAGCTGCTGTGCACTCACCTTTACCTGATGGGAAAGCAGGTGCAGCAGATTTATATAAAACAGGGTTTGTCGAGT
Source organism: Oreochromis aureus (assembly GCF_013358895.1). Lineage (NCBI taxonomy): Eukaryota > Metazoa > Chordata > Actinopteri > Cichliformes > Cichlidae > Oreochromis > Oreochromis aureus. The sequence goes on along the minus strand of NC_052945.1, from coordinate 891,744 downwards.
CCTTTCACTGCTCATACCGAGGCCGCTCATAATCAGCTTTGAGGGGGATTCTAGTGTCTGATTAGAGTTGTTGTGAGGAGCGTGTTCTTGGTCTCCCCGCGGTGAACTTTGAACTCTGACTCCAGAAAGTTTTATTGTTTTTACCAACGAACTGAACAGTTTGAAGTCGAGGATGAAGAGAACATAACCTGAGACTGCCAGATGTTTACGGCTTATTTGTAACACACACTCCAGTCCACAGGAAGTGGCCTCGGCACAGCTGACACTGCTCCACAAACGCGTGCACCAGACCCTGAACTGATCATCGTTTACACAGAGGAAGCTTTTTGAAAGTAATTATCCGTTAGAGCAAATATGTGTTTTAATGCTCTGCAGCCACTTTTAGTGCGACTGGGTTTATACAATAAAATATCAAATTAATGTCACTGTAACAAAGTGTAAAGCTTAACAGTTGCTTTAAAAATAATAAAGGTACAGAGATCAATCGCGTCTGTCCACACAGTGAAATGTTGTTAGCATCAACCACATAAGTGACGATTAATTAATCGAGCAGCGCCGTGAGGCTGCTGCGAACAGCATGTCAGCTGCATGTTGGCGTTTTGGTTTTATTCTTATAAAATGTTTTTTGTGCCACGTGAGAAAAGGAAAAAAAACCCCAACAACCAATGGCTCCTTCTGGTTATCGATCAGCTGAACCTGATCAATAGTCAGTGTCAGTCAGGAGGAGGAGAGGGAGGCGTGTTCATCAGGTTTAAACTGCGTTAAATTGGCTCCGTAACCTGACGGCCGCCTTCTTACAGAGCGACTGTGATTGGCTGTTGAGGTCTGCCACTTCCCTTCTGGCTGCTTCTGCTGCCATGTTTCGAGTCAGCTGGAGGGCCGACTTGTGTTTGGGTGGTGAAACTGCAGGGCGGTGTGGGCGGAGCACGGACAAATGGCGGCTGCAGCGGGCGGCCGCATAGGCTGCACCACAGATTCAACACTGAGCGTAAATGCAGCTTTGATTTACCCCGTGCTGTGCAAAAGTCTTGAGTCACTCCAGTCCTCGTACCTGACCGTTTCCTGTGAAGCACGGTGGAAGTTCTGTCATGGGTTGAGCTCATTTCCAGCGTGACACACTGCCAGTGCAGGGAAGGCACACCTGGATGGGCCTCGTCAGAGCCCGGATCTGCAGTGTGAGGTCATCCTGACAGACAACACAGGCAGAAACATCCAAAAACTAATAAACATTCAAATACTCAAGACTCAGAGGGTGTTTTAAACCAGTCGCATTCAAATCACCAGTTAATTACATGACTTTCTGGGTGCTTATGATATGAAAAATGTTTTTGCTTTTGTTGAACCTCAGACGAGTTTCTGCTGATTTTATTTTTCATTTTGTGAGAGACATATTCTGTTCCAGCCATTTAAACCTCTTTAATGACACGTATGACGTATGGACTTCAGTCCATCTGTAACGTTTCAGGAATCCAACAAAGTGTTTGTTGGATTTAAAAAAGCGTCTTGATGAGTCCAGATGTTAATCAGCTGTTAGTGACGTTATTGGTATGATGATGTCATTAAAAGGCTCTGACAGCACAAACACAGTTCAGAGGTCCAGTTCAGGTAAAGCTAACAGACAGCCTGTCAGTCAAAGAGACCACGCCCCTAATAATGCAAACTTCAAACCTTAATACGATTGAAACAGGTGTTGTGAGGGGTTTATCTACATGCTTTAAACGTTTTTACCTCCACAGGGATCGTCTGCTGCTGTCCCACATGCTCATGTCTGTCCTCTCTCTCTCTGGTTCCAGCTGACTTGTTCGGTGATGTCGGGCAGTAAGTCGCTGGGCGGGGGGGCCGGCGGGGGGGCGAGGCGCAGGCGGACGCGGTGTCGGCGCTGCCAGGCCTGCATGAGGACGGAGTGCGGCGAGTGTCACTTCTGCAAGGACATGAAGAAGTTCGGTGGGCCCGGCCGCATGAAGCAGTCCTGCCTCCTGAGACAGTGCACAGCGGTGAGACGCACACACGACATGACAGCAGACGCCGAGACTGTAACCTAAACATGAACCACACTGACCTTAAAATGAACCGAGGAAGATTAAAAATACATTACAGACCCTCATTGTTAGACTCTACACAGCAGCTTTGCATGATTCAGTTCAGAATCAGTCTTCTTTGTCTGACCTACGTCCCTCAGAAAGCTCTTACACAGAGGTCTTGTTTAACGCTGACAATGTTTGTGTGGAACAGTCACAGTGTGACTGTGTGACAAGTGCACATGCTTCTGTCACACACGGCCACCGTGGGCTGATGTTTGCAGCTGCGTGCCGTCCAGCAAAAACCTGCCGAGAAAACAGGAATGTGTGCGGCTTGCAGACTGAAGGGTGACCTGTGCTTTTAGCTTTGGATCATCCAGCCCAAACATGTCAGTAACGCGTGACCTACGCAAACCAGCAGGAGACGCGTCAAATCTCGCAGGGCTCGCTCAGCGGTCCTCGCCACCGCTGGCACACCGGCCAGCGAGAAAGCCCCTCCCACAGACTGTCAGATCAGGCTCAGGTTCAGTTCGTCTGCAGGTAAGCCTCCGCGGTGGGACCTCAGGCTCCGTACAATCAGGTACCACTGTGGCTTCAACTGATATGAAGCAATGATTGATGAATATTATGCCCTTTGACCTCTGAAACCCTCAGCTGGAGTCAAACCCAGCTCAGTGGTTTGCTATCAGGAGAAAGTGTCAGAAGCATATGACTGAGCAGATCACGGAGGCGTGTTAGCTGCAGTGTACGTGCATGTTCGGTCTCAGCAGTGCTCCATCATCCAGAAACATTCAGCTCATGAAAATCACACTGCAGGAACCCGTCCACTCATTTATGCTCAGATCTGCGGTCTGAGTAACGGTTAAACAGGTTTCCATGTCAACACGGTCCTCCATTACACCTGCTGCTGTCCCTGACGGCAAGAACGAGACCCATGCACAGGTGTGTGTGCGCACATGCTGAAGATGTGCTGTATTCTTCTTTCTGTGTGTCGATTCTTCAAATAGCATCAGCCAAGAGCCCAGCGGGCGACGATGCTGGGTTTCCGTGGCAACCAGAGATGGTTGCTGGCACTGTGAGTGAGAGCGAGTTGGCTTTGATCCATTGCCATTTCACAGAGATGCTTAAAACACACACACACACACACACACACACACACACACACACACACACACACACACACACACAGAGTGAGACGGTCTGTGGCTCACATCGATGGAGATTTATTTATGTGTTGTTGGAGCTTTGTGTGGAGGAGGAGGGTGCAGGTTAGGATGATGCTCCTTGCTTTGCTCCCTCAGTAGGAGCAGAGACGCCCCCCAGTGTCTGCTGAGAGGATGAGGAGCAGCAGCTGCAGGTGTTCTGCGTGCTGCTGCCTCACTGAGGACGAGCAGTGACCTGGCGACCTGCAGCTCATCGCCTCTTTAAGTCATCGCGAGCTGTTTGAGGCCTCAGACCGCAGGTTTGGGTCTGGGGTCGACCACCCTCCGTGGGTTTGGTGTGTGAATCGTTCTCCTGGTGTTTCTGACCGTCACACAAAAAAAATCTGTTGTTTCTGAGTACGTGAAACACGAAAATAAAATAGGATCATGCGTCTGTGCTGCTGACCTTTGGTGATCTGCTTGTTTCTTCATTCCTGCTCAACTTTTAAAAGTTTGAAAGGTGCATGATCATGTTTTTAAAAAAGCAAAATGCGATCCAGCCGAGGGTCACTGCTCGACTAACGAGGTGAGATTGTAGACTCGGCTTCTGTTTGGATGAAAACAGCACAGGCTACAGACCCAGTCACAGCAGAGCTCCACGATTCTGCGCTCGGATCAATAACCGCACAGTGTTGGAGGCCAGAGCAGCCAGATGAATGCCCAGAGGGGAACGGCCCACCTGCAGGATGTGCAGAAGAAGAACTCTTCATCGATCAATCAGATCCCGACTGAGCCGTGAGCAGGTCAGGAGGGTCTTAAAGTCACAGGAAGGAGTCTGCCCCTCACCTGTGGGCCTGATCGACCTGCTCTGAGATCCAGATGTTTCTCTGACAGATGTTCAGTTCTGCTGTTTGATTAGGAAGCAGGAGCAGACATTAGAGCTCCAAAGGTTTCAGCTTTGTGTGGTTTGTTCACGTACTCGCCTCCCAAAACATCTGCATCCACGTCTTTATTCAAATTGTCAGCATGTTTCTGTTTTTACCCCCCCGTACACGTCTCACCTGTCTGTCTCACCTGTCTGTAGCCGGTGTTGCCTCACACAGCTGTGTGCTTTGCGTGTGGAGAGGCGGGGAAGGAGGACACGGTGGACTCAGAGGATGAGAAGTTCAGCCTCTCGCTGATGGAGTGCACCATCTGCAACGAGATCATCCACCCCAGCTGCCTCAAGGTCAGTTTGCCTGGAAAGGGCTTTTACTTTGAAACGCCGGTTTGTTTCCTGTGAATGAAAGTTTAATGATGCTGAGGAGAAACTGGGTCGATGCAGCAGAGCTCTCAGAGCTGCGAACGAGGACGGAGGTCTGTGCTCGACACAGAGACGGACTCGCATCCAGATGTTTGAGACTCGGGCTGCACATCATCAGCGTGCAAACACACAGCATGCTGCTGGAGTGCAGACACTGCACACACTGAGGTGGAGCCGGGCTTCTTACTGTCCTGAAAACAGAAACCTGGATCTGGAAATGATCGCTCTTCATTTTATCTTTTGGTTTCACTCGGCTTGCCCTCTGTGGCTGCTGTGCAGGCCTGAGATTGATGGCTTTCCATCGGTGTGTGCGGCAGCATTAATCCACACTAACAAACCAAACAGAGGTGCACACACACTTCCTGACTCAGAGTGAGTCCACTGAAAGCAGCAGCAGCAGCGGTGACTCAGCAGAAGTTTAATCTGTGTAACTTTGTAAGTGTTCAGCAGCTGCACACTGGTCACATGATCAGGTTAAGTACATTCAAATAGCAAGCAAAAGTTCCCTGGCTCGATCAGGACGTGAGTAACATGTGGCGCTCATGAATGTGCATATAACAGTGTAATTACAACTTCCAAAAAACTCATTAAATGAATGATAAATGATAAATATTCTGTCAGAGCCACCAACATCTTAAATGTCACATAACGGTGTCTGACGGCCTTCCACAGACAGGAAAACACTTGGGGCGGATCAGGATCTGGTCCACACAGCAGCATTTATGGGGTACGGTCTGAATTTATTGTGTTTGGCCGACTAAGTTTGTCCAGCAGCAGCCACCGTAGCTCAGATTACACTGGAATTGGGAGAAGAAAACAGGCCTGAGCTGTCTGAATCGGCTGACGTGGTGAAAATTAGTCGCTGTAACTTCAAACTGAGGATATTTCCTTGCAGCGGCTCCGTCACATGACCCGCAGTCGTGTCGAGCTGCTAGCATCTCCTCCTCTGCAGCCGCTTGCTGCTCTTCCTGATGTTTCCAGATGTGCTGATGTGTGCTGCCTTTTGTCCTCAGATGGGCAAAGCTGAAGGAATCATCAACGACGAGATCCCGAACTGCTGGGAGTGTCCGAAGTGCCACAAGGAGGGCAAAACCAGTAAGGTGAGAGTGGGACCAGTACAGGGGACCGGTTCAGGGCAGCGGTGCGCTCGGATAGACTGAGCCCTGCTTCTGTTTGTGTGCAGGACCAGGCGGATGGCTCAGGCAAACGCAGGCTGGATAACGGTGAGGTGGGCCGGTGGAAGCTCACCGATGACCCACCTCCTAAAAAGAAAGCCCCACCCACCTCGGAGGAGGGCGGGCACAAGAGGAAGAAGGAGAAAGAGCTGCCTGCGGACAGCGGGCCCAAGAAGAAGGTGACCTTAAAATCAGATTGAACGAGTCACAGAGTTGATTATAGATTATTTATCTGAGATATTTAATGTGCTCAGATTTAAGCACAGCATGAATGGAGGAGGAGCCAGTTTACAGCTCCCTCTCCAAACTGCTGTTAATGACACTACTGATGTTATCGATCTGCTTCCTGTTTGTTCCTCAGATGAAAGGAGGCCACGAAAAACGGCTGAAAAAGGTACGACATCCACCGCTAACCAGGGTTTTAATAGTTTTGCAATTTTCATTAGTTTTTATTTTTATTTAGTTTTGACTTCAGATTTTCAATTTTATATTAGTTTTAATTAGTTTTTACCAATTGTTTGCTAGTTTAGTTTAGTTTTTATTTTTTTGAAAATCCTTAGTTTCAGTTTAGTTTTGATTAGTTTCAGTTATAGTTTTAGTTGTGTTTGCAATAATTAAGTGTAACAAAATCCCAGTTTCATCATATCAGTCATGCTCTTCTGCTTATCCTTGGGTATGCTGCTATTCCAGCTACCATACCCTGCACCCTGGACAGGTCGCCTGTCTGTCGCAGGGCTAACACGCAGAGACAGACAACTCACATTCCCACCTATGGGTTCTTTAAATAAATAAAAAAATAAATTAGGGCAGATGAACAACCATTGATACCAGGCAACTATAAAATGTATATCTTGGCCCCAATGAGACTATTAACTCTTGCAGCACCGGGTGTTCGTAATTTTGGTTCAAGTGAATTGATAAACCTTTTGAAGGCAACTGACTCACACAGTTATGTAGATATCCCAGTCCTGTTGTCTCGGGATGCATCACGCTGCCTTGCCTGGTGTTAGCTTCTGTTTCTGGGGATGAGGGTTGGGTGTGCTCCCTTACCTTCTCAAGGTAAGCTAGGCTAGGTTAGCCTTCTTGTGTGAGCTTTTCAAGTGCACTTTAAGGTTTGTGGGATTTTTTTCCCTTTAGAAATGTCCCTCATAATTTGTCTCGTTCCACTACAAGACACTTGCTTTATCCAAAACACAGTCATATTCAAAGTAATCCCAAATCGGAAGCTGGCGCTTTCTCCAGACTTTTCCTGACATGATTCTGCGCGTGGACGGAGCACCAACACAGACGACTCGACTAACGTACTGCCACCTGCTGGCATAATGAGACACAGCAAGAAAAAAACCTGGAAACTAAACTTAATTTTCACCCTTGACTATTGTATGACACGCACACATCAACGAAAACTAAACACATTTTTGCTATAAATTCAGTTAATTTTAGTTAGTTTTGTGAACACTGATTACAGTTTTAGTTAGTTTTCCTTTTTTCGTTTTTATTTTTATTTCCGTTAACGAAAATGTTTTTTCACTTCTAGTTTTCGTTAGTTTTAGTTAACGATAATAACCTTGCCACTAACCCACATGATGTCATTGGGCTTGGTTACCCGCCCGCTTTCTCTGACGTGTTGTCTTTTCTCTCATCAGAAACCCAAACAGGAGGCAGCAGAGTCCAATGGCCCCTCCTCCTCTGGGGGCGGAGTCTCGGGGGCGCAGGGCTCCTCCACGTCATCTTCCTCACAGCCCGGAGGAGGCGGCGGTGTGGGCGGGACGTCAAGCGCTGACCAGCGTTCCCATCACAGAGAGAAACTGGAGCGATTCAAGAGGATGTGCATGCTGGAGCGCCGGCCCTCCTCCTCCTCCTCCTCGTCCTCCAGCTCAGAGTCTGACTCGGAGTCTGACTCCGACGACTCCTTGAGGGGGGAGCAGGGGGGAGGGTCTTCCCCGTCATCGTCCTCGCCAGCCCCACCCCCTCCCGTCGTCTACAGCAGCGGCAGTCGGGCGGAGCGGGAGAGAAGGGAGAGGGAGCGGCGTCTGGCCGAGCTCGGCTTCAGTGCCAGCGAGGAGTCGGAGGGGGAGGGAGGGAGGGGCGAGGAGGACGAGCGGGAGGACGAGCAGGCAGGGGGAGACAAGTCCCGTCGGAGAGGGGAGGCGGGGCTGCCTCAGAGGGGACGCAAAGGCGGGCTGATGGACGGAGAGGATGAGGACACGCCCACTTTGGACAGGACCAGGAAAAACTCCGCCTCCCTGCCCCCGCCCTCGCCGCTGTCTTCCAGTCAGATGGCTCTGTCCTTGCAGCACGACAGCTTCACGGGGAAACAGCGCAGCAACGGGCAGGAGGCGCGCAACGGACGGACACGTGGAGGCACGGGGGGAGGAGGGGGCGGGGAGAAGGAGAACACCAGCGGAGCTCTGACCAATCACAGACACGGCGGGGGCGGAGCGGGTGGGACCAAAGGTAGCGGCAGCCGTGGCAACAAGATTCGAAACAACAAGAACCAGACGTCTAGAAACAGCACCACCTCCTCAATCCCCACCTCAAACGGCGGGGGGGGCGGGGCCAGCGGACTCATGATGTCAGCCATGGCAGCGTCCCCTTGCTCGCAGCCGTCTCGCCTCGGCCCTCGCTCTCAGATGATGAAGCGCAGCCCGCCGGCCGTGCCCTCGCCTCCCCGCCCTGTGCAGATGGAGAGGCACCTGGTGCGTCCCCCGCCGGCGTGCCCCGAGCCCAGCTGCCTGCCGCTGGACTCTGGCACCGCCCACATCATGACACGGGATGTGTGGCTGCGAGTCTTCACCTTCCTGAGTCACAGAGAGCTCTGCGTCTGCATGAGGGTCTGCCGCACCTGGAGCCGCTGGTCAGTCACTATGAGGTTATGGGTGTGAGGGGGCGGGGTCTCGTACGATGGCCTGTCAGAGCCGCTGTAGCTTCCGATGAAACCCGAGCACGCCTGCTGCTGATTGGGTTTAAAAGCTAATTATTAAAACCAGCCAATGATAATGAAGCTTCTGCAGGTCCACAGTTGAAAAAATAATAAAATAAAACACTATAAGAATAAGAGGCGGAGTCTGAGGAATCATGCAGTTTAAATTTATCAATAATTAAAGTCATGAAGCTGATGGGTCCATGTACACTTTGCCTTTACCCCCTACTTGGATCGATCAGAGCAGGTACTAAAATGTGACATGGTCAGACTGCACGCCACTGATTGGCTGGTCACTGGCGTCTGTTTCACGAAATCAAAACTGCCAAAACGACAGCGTGTTAGCCGCAGACCCAGCAGCACGTATATCGGCGCCTTAACGTCCACCTTTGTTGTAGCGTTCGTGTCACATTCTCACTACGTCATGGGACCCTCGGCCGTGTTTCTATGACGACAACCACACACATTAGGTGGTACTCGATTAGGGGGGCTACAGTTGCACTTTTACAAGACAAAAGTGGACTCGCTTCGATCAGAGCTGGAGAACAATGGTAGGTCCGAGTTCATCCCGTCTGGGTTGGGTTTCCAGGTCGATGCGTCTCGCTGTAGACATGACTTGTGCTTCTGCGTCGTAGCTTACGCCATAACCGGAGCCCTGTTTTAACCCCACGCTGCAACCTTCCACATAACCTGACGTGAGCCTCGCGGGTAACTACACGTTGGGTCGACATATACTGCCGTATCTCTAGTGGCGTGGAAGGTTGCGGTGTGGGGACAAAAGGAGTTTCTGGCATTCCTTTAGTCTAACCTCCACGGTCGTCGACCCTGCGGACTAAAGCTGTGGTCTCTCCCTCCCCCAGGTGCTGCGATAAGAGGCTGTGGACTCAGATCGACCTGAGCCGGCAGCGCTCCATCACCCCCCCCATGCTGAGCGGCATCATCCGCCGGCAGCCCGTCTCCCTCAACCTGGGCTACACCAACATCTCCAAGAAACAGCTGATGTGGCTCATCAACCGCCTGCAAGGTGACAGTGCCCGCCACCTCCACCCACTGCACACACACGTTACCCCAACACACAACACGAAGACTGAAGCGCGAGGGGAACTTTAATTATAAAAACACTTTGATTCTGATAACTGCTGTGGATCCCCATCTTACCGAATCAACTTCGTATTCATCCGCTCACGCTGTGGGTCGGCAAATAGAGCCGAATCTGAAGGCTTGTTTTCAAGGCCTCACACAGGTGTAGCTCACCTGCCCACACCCTGTTACAAGTTGCCATGGTTTCCATTTGGACTTGATGGTGTAAGGTTTATTGGTCAAACCAGGTCACGTGATACTCCTGAAACCTCCCACTGGAGCCATTTCCCTCCTTCCTGTGAGGCAGCGAGCGGCTCCACCTTTCACCTGCGAGTCTCACCTGTGTCTTCTGTCCCGCTCAGGTCTGCTGGAGCTGAATGTGTCGGGCTGCCCGTGGGCGGCGGTCTCCGCTCTGTGTCAGGCCGTGTGCCCCTGCCTGAAGCTGCTGGACCTCAGCAGAGTTGAGGACCTCAAAGACTCTCACCTGAGAGAGCTGCTGGCGCCCCCACCTGATACCAGGACAGGTGAGACACCCACATTGGAAAACCTCCGCCTGCACAAAGGCTCTGAGGTTATCACGTGTTTGATTCTCTGCTCTCTAATTGGCCCTGCAGCCCACGGGGAAACCAGAGCGGGGCGTTTCCACAATGTGACGGAGCTGCGTTTGGCGGGTCTGGACCTGACGGACGTGTCGTCCCGCCTGCTGGTGCGTTACGTTCCTCACCTGGCCAAGTTGGACCTGAGTCACTGCGGGAACATCACCGACCAGACGGTGCACACGCTCACCTCCCACATCTCCCCCCTGAGAGAGAGCCTCACCCACATCAACCTGGCAGGTAAGCGACGTCTGAGCCTCGCCGTTGTCCTGCTCCACCTGTGCTGCTGCTCCGCCTCACCTGTCTGTGTGTTTTCTAGGTTGTGTTAAGGTGACGGAGCAGTCCATCCCGCTGCTGCGCCGCTGCACCTCCCTGCAGACGGTCGACCTGCGCTCCTGCTCGCTCCTCTCCTCTGAGACCGGACAGCTGCTCTCCTTCCCCTCCCACGCCGCCACCTCCTCCTCATCTTCTTCCTCTGCTACCACCACCACCAGTGTCGCCGCTACATCCTCCTCCACGCCTGCCACCTCCTCCTCCTGTCCTCCTGAAGACAGAACGCTGCTAAAGAACAGCTAAAGTTCGCCTTCATGTCATGTGACACTCGAGTCCAGGTGGCCTGCGAGCCCAGCCTCGCTCCTCATTACACTACAGACAGGTGAGGAGGAGGAGGAGGAGTTGTGCAGCACTGCTCCTGACACTGGAAGAGGAGGAGGGACGTATTTTGGGAAAAAGTTGTTGGTTATAGTTAAAAATAGAAACCCTGAGCATGTATATATTTGTTCTCTGTATAATTTGGGTGTGTGTATATATCTGTAGGGTTACTGTAAATGACCCCTGACCTTTGAACCATCATCCCACACCTCCTTAAACTCCCCGATCTCCTTCCTTTCTGTCCTTCCACCCTGCGACCGATCAGCCGGTCAGCTGCTCGTCAAGCGAACACGCTGCGCTCCGTCTGTGCAGGTCAAGCTTTCCCTCTGCTTCCTGTCTCACAGCATCATCCGCCTTTATTTTCGTGTTTCTCACCTGAAGCGTCACCGACCTCACACTACACTTTTCATGTCCTCCTCTGCACAGACCACAAATCCATCGACCGTCAAAGTTCATTCAGACTGACCTTTACTGAACTTGGTTTATTTAACGTGACGAACTCTTCACATTTCAGACGCTCGAGCTGCCAAGTGACTCAAATTCAGGCAGAAACTTCCATCAATCGACTGTTTCTGGCACCTCTTGTGGTTTCTCTCTCCAAAAGTTTGCCGTGATTTGAGTAAAGACTTAAACATGGTCACAGCAGGTCATCGCTGATTTAGTTTCGTTTTTTCTATTTGACCTCTAACCTCACCGATGACTCCTCTGTAAATACAAACAGCTGAGTGCGTATGAATCGATTAATTGCCTAAAAGATCAGAAAGAGTTTGTCACTGGAAAAACTTTGGTTTGGTTTGGTCCAACACACTGTCCACGACTCAGGCGTTGGCTGTAGCGTCACCGTGACCAACCGACACTGGGAAGGAACCAGAGGGAAAATGGCGAGGGATGGATTCCTGCTGACGGGTCGCTTGTATTGGGTTGTTCACGTAGGCGAACCTCGAGTGTCGTTTTCGTAACACTGATTTCTGCTGCTGCTCTGCAGCTTCCTTCAGGCAGCACAGACACATTTTCTATTGTGGAGCCCATTTCTTTTAACGAGACCATGATGAATGTACTACAAACACCACGATGGAGCAGAAGTCCGTGTTCTCTGGGCTCAGTTTAACCTACAGTCAGTCTGAGCAGGCTGTGGAAGCGTGTTCATAAAACACAAGAGTCCCATCACCGGGCGAAACAGTGCCAACTTCCTGTTACGCCCCGGCAGGCCCTCCAAGTTCCTAAACCGTGACGAAATCTTCTGCAGTCAAAACGGAGGCGTAGCTTCCCTCGGTGCGCAGGCAACCTCCGTCAGCTGACGACATAAGGACAGCCGTGTCTTAGCTGCTTTAAATGTACCGATGCGTCCACGAGGAGCCGTCCTACAGCTCCTAATATTTCATGTTCGCTCCAAGACCTCGTCCTCGGTCGCCCCGGAAACAACAGCTGTGGAAGAACATGGTGGAAATCAGTTTCGAAGGTGAAGCGGGGATCAGTGCTGATTTAAAAACCTTTCTGTAGCTCCGCCCGCTCGATCAGTTGCACGCCGCTGGGACTGGTGGGAGGCGGGGCCAGACTAGCGGTCTCCCCATGCTTCCTGTGCCCATGCCGAGCTAGGCTGCAAACTGAACATGTGGTACTATCAAAGGATTGCAGTCTGTTTCCTGTATCGCAGGTGACCTTTGGCCATGTGTGGGTTGTGTTCAGGTGTTCCTCCTCCCTCTGAGCGTGGGCGTGATCAGACTGATCACGCTTTTTGAAACTGAGCCTCAATCATCCCTGTTTGATTTTATACATGTGTCCATCACCTTCGATCAGCTTCCTCTGATCAATCATCAGTTTTCTCAGGAGTATTTGTTGTCTTTGATTTTCTGTTTTCTATTTATTTTGTGCCACAGCAGCGCTTCCATCCACTCCGATTGGAGACATTCCTGTTTTCTGGCTGCTCACACTCCATTTGATCAGCTTCCTGTCGTTGCATCGTTCAGATTACTTTGAGAAATATGAATCTGTTTGCTGAAGAAACCTATTTCTGCCAGGAAAAGAAAAACATGGATGAACAGTCCAAAATCGAGTTTGCAGAAGCACGTCTGGACTTGTTTTATAAATCCTGTGTGTGTGTGTGTGTGTGTGTGTGTGTGTGTGTGTGTGTGTGTGTGTGTGTATAATCTTGCTTTTGTTTTAATAATCTTAATTTAGCATAGACTTATTTTATCATATCCCTAGTTTTTCTTATGATTTGCCATCAGTTGATCTTGTTTCTTGTCGTGTTCTTGACTCGTCTCAGGTTATTTCTTAATTTTAGTCACTCTGTAGTTGCGACCGAGAAAATCAAGATGATGACTTTGGGTCTTTAGTTGTTTCATTCATGAAGCGTTTGTTTTCTTGGCTTAAATGGGCTTCGGTCGTTTCTTGTGGGCGTCAGTTATGAAAAAGCATCCAGTTGTATTTGAGCAAAGTTTTGTTTTGTTTTTTTTCATGTTTCCATGGATAAAAGCAGGGAATTTCAATTATAAAGTCGCACAGATGTTTCATAAATGACGTCCAGATGCTCAGCTGTAACTGTTGGGTTTATTTTTCTTGATGTATGTGAACTGCCTGAGTTTCCTGTGGGTGGAGGGTGATGTTCAAAATGTTTTTTATTTTGTGATGTTTGTATTTTAAGATGTACACGTCTGCGACACATCAAATGGCCGATCAAATCACAGCGGTTTTAATGACTAAAACTTACTTTCAGGATAGACTAGAGTAAATGGATTGCCTTGAGCCAGCTGGCAAGTTGGTTAGCTGCAGTCAGTGCTGCTTTACCTCCGCTGCTCAAATATCACTCAGACTATTAAAACTAGTGGACAAAAAATGTCAAATTAGTGAAAACGTCCTCTAGCTAGCCCACATTAGCGACAAGACCCTTTGTAATTTAGGGATTTATTGTTGTTAGCCAGCTAACACGCTAACACTAGCTCTTTAAAGATAAAAATAAAAACTAAAGAATTGAGTAAATTGCATAGAGCAAAATAGCTAATAATATAATGTTGGAACTTACATGAGAATCTGGACAGGAATATTAAAACCTGAGGGCAGGAAATAATTTGTCAAGTTAATTTATAACAGCTAAAGATAACAGAATTAGTTTTAGCTAGCTAAATTATTAAAGTATAAACTAAAAAAAACAAACATTTTTTTTTTTTTGTTAGGGAGATTTTTATTTATCAATAAGCTAACAAGCTAATTCTGTTTAATTTTAGCTTTGAAACTTGTCAGGAAAATTCCAAAATAAGCAGGAAAAGGGTTGGATTTATCAGACTAGTGAGGGGCTAGCTGAAGTTAACTGCAAAGGCTGTAGAGGTTTAGGGTTGGCTGGGTAAGAATACCTGATACTGTTAAAGTTAATAAAAGAAAATGAGCGGGAAAATGGCTACATTCTTTAGGCTAGCTCAGAGGAGCTAAAATACCCAGAGGTTTAGCTAACATTGATTCAGAACTTGGTCAGAAAAATAAACATGGAGGAAAAGATTAACCAGGTCTAAAAGTTTAGTTTTTGTTTGTTTGATATTTTTTTTTTGTTTTTTTTTTTGTTTGTTTTTTTTGTAATGATTACATTCTCAAGCTAATTGGTGTTAGCTTTTTGGTTTAGAGTAAAGTGTTCACGTCTTTCTGGGGACATGATCGTAACTGTTTACTGTCTGCTATTAGTCATTTTCTGCTGTTTGTTTTAAATATGTTAACCGTTGCCGGTGTTCAATTCTTAGGAAAAAAATGCAGCATCAGCACCTTCTGTTAGTTGGTATGAGTGAATATTGCAGCGCTGCAGCCGAGGTATCGCAGTGTTTCCTGCAGCAGTGCGTCGACTTTGGGCTGCTACCGGCTGTGAAATAAAAGTATTATGGGTAAATTTCAAATCGCCTGTGACGCCTTGTTGTGCCATAAACGCACCAGATCAACTGTCAGCATATGAATGGGTCATTTTTTTTTTTTTTATATATTTTATTTTTTTCTATTTGATGAGGGTTTTTTTTCTTTTTTCTTGTTTTGTTTTGTTTTTTCGTAGGGGTGGTGCCTCGCATGCTCTCTGCCGCTTCAGCTAGCAACAAATGAGGAGGTCAAATGTGACTGGTCGATAATTGCTAAGTAATGAAAACTGTTTTCGAGTCGGACACCTGCGCTCTCCTCTTAGTAAAAACTGAATCATGTGGTGTTTGATGTCTCTTTTTTTTTTTTTTTTTTTTTTTTTTTTTTTAAAAGATGCACTGGATCATCATCTTCATCTTCACCTTTTGCCAAATGTAGTTTTTGTTGTGAATAGGGGCATTTTATCCTGTTTTCCCTCTGTTGGGTTCTTTTTATACTTTGTCCATGACTCTTCCATTGTGTTGATGTTAAAAAAAAAAAAGAGGAAGATGTTGGAACAAACGGTAAATAGACACAAAAAGACCAACTCAAGGCAGCTACGTATGAGTGACTACTGTAAAATGACTAATAAAGAAGCAATGGGTTTGTTTTTCAGCTGTGTCTCTTTATTCAGCTCGACGTGTTTTATTCAGACTTTTCCTGCGTCACTTCACCTGCACTCACCTGGCTGTGGCCTCTCTCCTCTAATTATATATTTAAAAAATCAAATTATGGAGCACTTTCCTCAAAGTCCTAAAACAGATCAACACAGAGTCAGATACACAATCATAAATGTGTCAGTATGAATGTCTGCAGCTGCTTTTAGTAAAAACCTCTGAATCAAAGTCGAGGAGTGACACCCAGCCCCTCTCTCTCATATATATAAAATTTAAAAGCAGAACATTCTAAATATCCTGTCACTGACTGGAGCAGACCGGGATGAACACAGGAGGTTTTTCTGGGTTTCCGGCTCGTGCTCGAGTTCTCCAACATCGTGGAAGAACGTATGACTCTGGTGTTATCTGTAACAGCCTGTTCTTGCAAATCCAGGAGCCCTCCTCACCAGAGCCATGTCTACACCTGTCCATCACCCATCAGTCCGAGTCCAACTTACACTGGCAGCTGCAGGTCGGCCTGATGATGTGTCCATGCAGTGAGGTGATATTTCCACCAGGGCCACAGAGCGCTGTCACAGTTCAGTTTTATTCATGTCGCTCTGAGCCATCACGACGGTGTCTTGAGACCTTTTAATCGCGCCTGGTTTCAGAACTCGGAGATGATGATGGAGATGCTCGAGGCTTCGAGACAGGACCGACTAACGACAAGATTCCGATCTCTCCTTCAGGAAGTCCTTTCCTTCAGCAGCACTTCTTGCTGCCCTCTGCATGTTTGACCTGAACGATCACTTTCTGGTTCAGGCCTCACCACCTCCTCACAGCTCGGCCTCCCACCAGAGATGAGGAGTCCAGGCAACAGAAAATAAAGTGAGCTCTCCTTTAATGGAGGCCACAGGCACGAGGACGGAGGAGGAGCTTGAAGATCGAAAGGCTTTGACGACCTGAGGAGAAGCTGCTGACAGAACTGCTGACTTCCTGTAATTGCTTTTATACAGCGCTTTCATGTGACGTCATTGTTTATGTTTTTGTGTGTGTTTGGTGTCTTTGTCTTCTTCCTGTTTCACGTCAGTCTGAGGACAGAAAACATGACATTGTCCTGCAGCAGGTTCAACGACACACTCACAGACACGTGATTTCAGCACAAACCAGCAGCTGGAGCGCAGAGCAGCTACAGGTACCAGTACAAGTACTTAGTTACTTGCAGGAGAGACTCCGTACGCCGAAAAGAAGCCAAGAGGTGCGTGCTGCTGCTGCGTTCTGCGTAGCTCGGAATCCACAGCATCAAAAGGGATCTTTGAAGAAAGAAAACGTTTTCAGCTGAGCAAACTTTAGCACAATTACTGCGCTCAGCGTACTTTTTCCTCCAAACGTCTCATTTTGTCAGCTTTGGGCTCCATCCACCTCCCATCGGGAGGAGGCCCCGGGACAGACCCCGGACACGCTGCAGAGATTATATGCTGGCCTGAGAACGCCTTGGTGTTCCCCCGGATAAACTGGGGAGAGGGAAGTATCGGCCTCTCTGGTTAGGCTGCTGCCCCTGCGACCCCGCTCTGGATAAATGGAAAAGAATGGATGGATGGGTTCTAGTGGGAGGAAGGCTGGAGCCTATCCCAGCTACCAATTTAATTTAATGGAAAGGTATTTATAACACTAACAGCTGTTCGACTGCAATGTAAAAGAAAATATTTTCAACAAATGAATGAATACATAAAAAATAAACTGTGTAGAATGAGATATTATGTATTTGTGTAGTTTAAAAGTGATGTATGATATGTATATTTTCAGTCATCAGCTCCTGCTCCTTTTCAAGCATGGATGCAGTGTTATTTTAATTGAAAGGAAGGTTTGTGTGTAGGAAATGAATTACTGTTGCACCATGTGTGAAACAAAAATGAAATGAAATCTCAGTGTACTGAGACAGGATGATATGGTGTCCGGCGGTCCCTAAAGGCACCACGTTTTCGGCGTCACTGCGTGATATCCCTCCGCGGGAGAGAAGCGCGCGGCCCTTTCCCTCCCTGTAGCACAGGATGCGAACGGGCGGAGGTGAAGAGACGAGACGTGACTCTGCGCCGACGCTGTCAACATTTCCCGCAACATCAGAGTGAGAATACGCCGAACGAACACCGGGGAACCTCCGCCACCCGTATCACCAACTCAACCCGTCCTGTGCCTGACAACGACCGAGCTCCGTGGAAGAAATATAATCCACTGTGGGCGCTGCGCGGCAACCGAAAGTGTCGGACTGAAGAGAGGCAGCCGGGGGAAGGAATGGAGCTCATCACGATTCTCGAAAAAACCGTCTCTCCGGGTGAGTCCCTGCACCACGCACCGCACACAGCCGGCGGCCCGGACCCGATGCCGAACCCCGGGCCGGGGGGTGCGGTGTTTGCGAGACGGCGGGCTGCCCCGGAGCACGGGGGAAAGTTGGAAGCAGGGAGGAGGGAAACCATGCTAGCTCACTGTGCTAACCCGCTAGCGTTACGGCCTGACGCCGCTGGTGACTTAGCACTCTTCCGGGCGTTTAAGCACACTTTACTGGCATTGGTAACTCGTTAGCCTGTGGACGGGAAACCAGAAGACGCTGTCATATCGTCATCAAGTCGATTCGGGCCCACATAGGCCGTAATGCCGGCTGTATGTCCCCAATCAGAAGCCGCGACCCTGCCCATGCCCGGGTTAGCCGCTAGCTTCTTCGCTAGCTCGGGCCATTCAAACTGTCGACCGCTTTCTCGGTGTGTGCTCCCGGGTAACGCCGCTTTAGAGTCGCCGCGGGTACAGGCGAGCGCTTTGGTTGTGAGGTGACCTCTGCTCCGCTGCTTTAAGCGGAGTTGACGAAGTTTTAGCGGCTCCGCTGTTTGCGCATAAAACTTCATGCGCGTCTCTGGAAACGTGTCGGCTAGCTTTAGCCTGCTAGCAGAGTGCAGGTGGCTAGCGCGCATGTTGCAGGGTCGGTGTGCTTCTCGGTACCACAGAGGACTCTCACCGGGGTGGGAATTAAACTTTCTGACTCTGAGGTGACTCATTAGTGCGGGACATCGACCCCGGGGCCAGGTGCTTGTGTGTGAACGTCTGCTGAACACGTTTAACCACCGTGTGTTAGCCCGTCCGCTAACCAGCCCCCTCCTCTCTTCTCTGTCCGCAGACCGGAATGAGCTGGAGGCGGCGCAGAAGTTTCTGGAGCAGGCGGCCATAGAGAACCTGGTGAGTATGGAGGGAGAAGCAGCCGGAGCTCAGGCTGCTGCAGGAGAGGAGCGGACTGGGGCCGAGGACTGGTGGATCCCGCCGGCTTTTCCTCCTTCCTCCTCCCCTTCCTCCCTCTGCACAGGCGCACACGAACACACGCACACACACTGTTCATAAATGTGTCACAGTGAAAGCCTCTGTTGGCTCCTGATATGACCGTGCCAGGGTCTGCATGCTTCAGCCACTTCAAGGTCTTCATCAGAGGGCGAAGGTGATGCTCCCACACTTCTGCATACCCTTTTTGTGGTCCTGACCTTTGACCTTGCCCTCACATACTATTTAAGTACAGATGTTAACTTCAAGCAGAACAGGAAGTGGTTCGTAGCAAGTATAAATATGTATGTCCAGCGACTATATCTCTGTAAACACCCCGTAAACGGGCTGTTTCTGCTGGTCACATGACAGCAGCTTTCTGTGACCAGGTGTGACCGGCAGGTGTGAGCAGGTGGCTCTCTGTGAAACATCAGTGTGAGGGTCACAGCTGTTCCAGGGTCTCTGTGAGGGTTGGAGGCCGTCTCCACGGGTCGCTCATCTTCAATGTGTGGTTAGTTTTGACTGATATTCTGTAGTGAGGGCGGGGCTTGATGAGTTAGGGTGATGTGGGTACGTGGTTTACTTGTTACTCAGGGAAATGTTTAAATGTGTTTACAGATGTGGTGACTGGCATGTACAACTCCAACTAAAAGGTGCAGATGGTGGGGGAGTTGGGGTAGGGCCGGTGGGGTTTGCAGTAAAGCCGCCATGGGGCCGTGGCGGTGTGCGGTGTAGTTTGTGACCACGTGGGTGCTGTTGTCACGTGTCACTGGGAGACCAGGTGAGCCATCCTGAGCAGCAGGTTCACCTGAAGAAATGTTTCTTCCTGTTTATACACACAGACACTCCTAATGATCGTCAGCTGCGTGAGGTGATGTCATCGTCGGACCAATAAAATCAAAGACGACTTTCTGTAGTTTTTTTATTTTGTAGTTTTTGTAGCGTCAAGAAGATAAATATCAGACTCTGTAGTCACATGACCTCGGTGTTAGAGACAAAGGTGAGAACAGTTACCGTTTATCTTGCAGTTATAAATGAAGCCCCGCCCCTCCGCTTTACAGTGTGTTGACAATAAAACCGTAAACTCGGCAGAGTGTAACCTGACCAGGTCCATAACTCCTGCCACACGCCGCCATTGCGGCCAGAGAGACCACTGATCTAATATTTAAAACTGACTCAGTTCAAATCCAGATGTTTCAGCTGGATCGTGGTTTCTGCATGCTAAAGAACATCTGCATACACACAGTGTGCTGCTGTGGTCGTCTGCTCACTGCAGAGGAACAGGAAGCTGTCTGTCCAGAGAAGAATAAATGTTCTCGTTGGAGCTGATTGAGAGCACCTGGACACCTGCGTGAGGCGTGACGCTGATGGCGTCCTGCAGACAGAAGAAACGTAGTTGGCAGTTCTTTGCTGTTTGCCTCTGTCTGCGTGTGCTACTGCCACCTTCTGGCAGCAGGAGCACGCTGCATCCTATCAGGTGTGAGGGGAAAAGTATTTTAGTACAAAAATATCTTCACCTGCTTTCTTCTCTGGTCTGATGTTAGTTGTAGCTCGCCGTCCTTCAGCCTGAAGCAGAGCGACGGGGTCAGGTGTGCCTCACCTGACTGGCAGGATGTCTGGAAGCAGAGTGAGCGATCCGATCACTAAGTCTGTGTTAAATGCTCCGCCCAGCAAACTGACACAGACTTCATGTTGACAAGCTAAAGTAAAACCTGGTTACAGGTCAGCAACCGAGCTCTCGCTTCCTGTTAGTGCTTCCTGTCGTCCATCAGAGCGCCGTCCTCTGTACCTGTTGCCTTTCTGTGCACACGTTTACATCTGAGACTAGAGAAGAACAGCAGCTGTTGTAACGAGAAGCTCAGTGTTTCAGCTCCAACCAGTAAAAATCACAGCGCCGTAGCTTAAGGACAAAGCTTCCTTCACTCTCACTGTTTCACCGTAACTCAAACCAGATGTTTGACGTAATCAGCGACGCTCATCATGTGACCTTTGCTCCTCCTCCTTCAGCCCACATTCCTGGTGGAGTTGTCCAAAGTGTTGGCGAACCCGGGGAACACTCAGGTGGCTCGAGTTGCTGCTGGTCTGCAGGTGAAGAACTCGCTGACATCCAAAGACCCCGACGTCAAGGCGCAGTACCAGCAGAGATGGCTGGCCATCGACGCCAACGCTCGCCGCGAGATCAAGAACTACGTAAGGGCCGAGGAAACCCCACTCACAGTCCGCCTCTGCCTCCACCTGTCTAACAGTTCCTGTGTGTCTCCGGCAGGTTCTACAGACTCTGGGCACGGAGACGTACCGGCCCAGCTCGGCCTCGCAGTGTGTCGCCGGCATCGCCTGTGCCGAGATTCCTGTGAACCAGTGGCCCGAGCTGATCCCGCAGCTGGTCGCCAACGTCACCGATCCGTCGAGCACCGAACACATGAAGGAGTCCACGCTGGAGGCCATCGGCTACATCTGCCAGGACATCGTGAGTCACGACGAGCACGTTAAAGCACACCACCTGTTGTTACCCAAATGCTCGCTCACCCGGCTTTTTCCCGCAGGACCCAGAGCAGCTGCAGGAGAACGCCAACCAGATCCTGACGGCCATCATCCAGGGCATGAGGAAGGAGGAGCCCAGCAACAACGTGAAGCTGGCCGCCACCAACGCGCTGCTCAACTCGCTCGAGTTCACTAAAGCCAACTTCGACAAGGACGTACGTTGCTTTCTCCAAACTCCTCCCCCTTTCAATGTAACTTTATTTGCACTGAATCGCACTGACGAATGTGTGCTTCCTGTTTCAGACGGAGCGACACTTCATCATGCAGGTCGTCTGCGAAGCCACGCAGTGTCCAGACACCAGAGTGAGTAACGCCAGCGCACCGCTGTGACCTTTGACCCCTCACATGCACTCACCTGCTGCTCTGTGTGCTGTTTCAGGTGCGCGTGGCGGCCCTGCAGAACCTGGTGAAGATCATGTCTCTGTATTATCAGTACATGGAGACGTACATGGGCCCCGCCCTGTTCGCGGTAAGAGACCACAAACCTTTATTTAAACCCGAGAGTCAGTCGGGGTCGTGTCACCAGAGCTGCTACTCTCGTCACTTCCTGTTTCAGATCACCATCGAGGCGATGAAGAGCGACATCGACGAGGTGGCGCTGCAGGGCATCGAGTTCTGGTCCAACGTCTGTGACGAGGAGATGGATCTGGCCATCGAGGCCTCAGAGGTGAGTGTGACACTTCCTTAAACCAACAGGAAGTTGTTGTTGTTTTTTTTTTTTAACTTCCTGTTTGTTCACGGTTCGCTCTCTTCTCGTCTCATCCAATCACAGGCCTCGGAGCAGGGACGGCCCCCCGAGCACACCAGTAAGTTCTACGCCAAAGGTGCTCTGCAGTACTTGGTTCCTATCCTCACCCAGACCCTCACCAAGCAGGTAGCTCAACTGTCGGAGCCTCACCCCGTTTACCCGTCTGTGGCTCTGAGTCTGCCTGTTTAGCTCCGCCTTCTCCTCTTCCTGCAGGATGAGAACGATGACGACGACGACTGGAACCCGTGTAAGGCGGCCGGCGTGTGCCTGATGCTGCTCGCCACCTGTTGTGAGGACGACGTGGTTCCTCACGTGCTGCCCTTCATCAAAGAGAACATCAAACACCCCGACTGGCGTTACCGCGACGCCTCCGTCATGGCCTTCGGTTCCATCCTGGAGGGACCCGAGCTAAACCAGCTCAAGCCGCTCGTCATACAGGTGAGACGCTCGAGTGGCTCACCCGGTCTGCCTGTCGCACAAATCCATCTGTGTAGTAAACGCCGCCCCCTACTCCCCCAGGCGATGCCCACCCTGATCGAGCTGATGAAGGACCCCAGCGTGGTTGTGAGGGACACCACAGCGTGGACGGTGGGCAGGATCTGCGAGCTGCTGCCCGAAGCTGCCATCAATGAGGTCTACCTGGCCCCCCTGCTGCAGTGCCTGATCGAGGGCCTGGGGGCGGAGCCTAGAGTGGCCTCCAACGTCTGCTGGGTGAGTCGCTGGTCGCTGGTTCCATGTGGCCTCTGAGAGAACTCTGTCAAAACGAACCCGACCTCAGATTTTAAAAGTAAAAAATTAAAAATCAGTTTGAATAAAGTCGCTCCGTCACGCATGTTTAAGTCTGCCATCCGTGATGTCACCGCTACAAACTCGGATTCAGCACCTGAGGTCACCTCGTTCTTCTTCGGTGTAAACTTTAACCTGTTGTCTCCTCCCTCAGGCCTTCTCGTCTCTTGCCGAGGCGGCGTACGAAGCCACGGATGCCGCCGAGGACCAGGAGGAGCCGAACACCTACTGCCTGTCCTCGTCCTTCGAGATCATTGTGCAGAAGCTTCTGGAGACCACAGACAGGTATGATGATGCTCACACGTCGCTTCACGCTGATGTGTCGCCGCTGCAGTCAGCCTGTGCCTCTGAGGTGACGACCGCAGCCTGATGGCGGTGTGACCACTTCCTGCTCCAGGACTTCCTGGTTTCAGAGCGCAGAGTGAATTGCAGAAAGAGCTGGCAGACTGTTTCCTGTCGGCCCTCCGATCGTGTCACAGCTGCTGTTTCATTTCACTTCAAACTTTGAGTTAACTGCTTAAATGATGACGTCATCACAGAGGTTTCTGTGATGGTGTCGCCGTTTGTGGGTGGGGCTCGTCAGATGAATGTGCTCAGTCATCGTGCAGCCTGTGTGACATCCGCGCTGTGTGTACCCGTCTCTGATTGGTCTTTTCCCGTCTCTCAGGCCCGATGGTCACCAGA
This sequence comes from Oreochromis aureus, assembly GCF_013358895.1. NCBI lineage: Eukaryota > Metazoa > Chordata > Actinopteri > Cichliformes > Cichlidae > Oreochromis > Oreochromis aureus. The sequence goes on along the minus strand of NC_052945.1, from coordinate 868,334 downwards.
ACAACCTGCGCTCTGCGGCGTACGAGGCTCTGATGGAGATTGTGAAGAACAGCGCCAAGGACTGCTACCCCGCCGTGCAGAAAACGACGCTAGTCATCATGGAGCGGCTGCAGCAGGTCCTGCAAATGGAGGTGAGGGCGCCTTCTTAGGGGCGGAGCTTGGATCTCAAAGTGATTCAAGAGAAAAAACAAAGAGCTGAAATAAACTAAAAACGGGAAGTCAATTTTGATCAGACCAGGCAGCTTTTACTTTGAAAACCACCGGCTTCATGTCTCTTAACTTCCTGTCTTCCAGTCTCACATCCAGAGCACTTCAGATCGGATCCAGTTCAATGACCTGCAGTCGCTGCTGTGCGCCACTCTGCAGGTGAGACGGGACACCTGAGCCTTTCTGTGCTTGTGCTCTTATTGTGGCGGTTCTGAGTGTTTCCTGTATGTGTGCAGAACGTCCTGCGTAAAGTGCAGCATCAGGACGCCCTGCAGATCTCAGACGTGGTGATGGCGTCCCTGCTGAGGATGTTTCAGAGCACCGCCGGCTCCGGAGGCGTGCAGGAGGATGCGCTGATGGCCGTGTCCACGCTCGTCGAAGGTACGCCACCGTTACCCGAGTAACTACACCGCTAGGGCAGTGACGTGTTCAGGAGGCGCGGCTCTCCACGTGTCTCACTATGTGTTCTCTTGCAGTTCTGGGCAGCGACTTCCAGAAATACATGGAGGCCTTTAAGCCGTTCCTCGCCATCGGACTGAAGAACTACGCAGAGTATCAGGTAGGACTCGCACAGCTGATCACCACTTCCTGTTCCACAGCTCTGAGGTGCAGACAGGTGACTCAGACGTCACAGTGTTAATGTTCTTATTTTGTTACTGATGTTACAAGTTCAATGATGATGTCATCCACGTGTCACTGCAGGTGTGTCTGGCGGCCGTGGGTCTGGTGTGTGACCTGTGCAGAGCGCTGATGTCCAACATCCTGCCGTACTGTGACGAGATCATGCAGCTGCTGCTGGAGAACCTCGGGGTGAGGAGGGGGAGGAGCTCCTTCGTCTGTGTCTGCTGTTATTGATTGATCAGCTGATCGGTCTGTGATGAAAGCTCATGCACCACGCTGACCGTGATGTGAAAACCATGTTTATCTGAGACTTCCTCTCTCATCACTTCCTCTGGTTTTTCTGCACATGCTCAGTGGCTGGAGCACTTCCTGTGTGGCACAGATTTGAGCCACAGCGCCATCAGCTGGCTGCTCTGATATCAGTGAAGCTGTTGAAATTCAGTTCCATTCCAGTCGACCTTTGAGCCCCACACAGTCAGCTGGTTCAGTTTCCACATTAGCTCCAGTCTGCCCCTCACAGGGTCCGTCCAGATATTCTGACCCACAGTCACATGATGACATGATCCAGGTGTTGGTGTAGGTAAAGAGGGACCTGTATGGAGTAGCCACCTGTCAGCAGGTGTGGATTATTGATTATTAATGGCCTGTTGATCCCAGAGTTCAGCTTCCTCTGCTTCTGTTTGATCACCTGATGGACATTTAACAGCTGCTCGTGTTCCAAAGCAGTCTTTGTGCTGCTCACCCTCTCACAGGTGTGCAGATGTTAAACGTTGGTCTGTGTCTGTTTGCAGAACGAGAACGTGCACCGGTCGGTGAAGCCTCAGATCCTATCTGCGTTTGGCGATATCGCTTTAGCCATCGGGGGCGAGTTCAAGAAGTACCTGGACATAGTCCTGGACACCCTGCAGCAGGCGTCGCAGGCTCAGGTGGACAAGGTAAAGCCCCACCCCCTCACAGGTGTCTGAACAAACACTGAAGCTTGAACATTGACCTCAGGTGTAGAAATGTGCAGCTTAGATTCAGACGTCTGTGATGAAAACTCATGCACCACGCTGACTGTGATGTAAAACCAACCACGTGTATCTGAGACCTCTGACCTCACTGTTATACTTCCTGTCTCGCCGAGTTCACCTGACAGATCTGAACCTGTGTTTCAGACGGACTACGACATGGTGGACTACCTGAATGAGCTGAGGGAGGGCTGCCTGGAGGCCTACACAGGCATCATCCAGGGCCTGAAGGGAGACCAGGAGAACGTCCACCGTAAGGACACACAGACACACAGACAGACACAGGGACAGACACACAGTCTCTCTGGCAGCGTCTGTCCTCAGGTGTCTGCGTCTACCTGCGTGTCTAAGTGCTAACTGTTATCGCTGTGATCACATGACCACAGCTCCAGCGACGTCAGTTCCTCTTCCTGCTTGCAGTCAGCAGGAGGCTTTAGTGATGTCGCAGACAGACGCGGGTCTTTTTCACCCGGGAAGCTTCAGGCTGCCGCCGAACTCACAGCTTCCTGGTTTTGCGGGACCCAACAAATAAAAAACCGTCCTGTTTGCTTTACTTCCTGTCTCACCCTCATCTCCTCTTCACCCCTGCAGCTGACGTGATGCTGGTGCAGCCTCGGGTGGAGTTCATCCTCTCCTTCATCCACCACATCGCTGAAGACGAGGACCACTCTGACGGCGTGGTGGCCAACGCTGCCGGACTGATCGGGTAAGCAGGGGACAGAGCTGAAGCTTGACCATGGTGGTCCAACATGGAGATCTTATGAGGAGGTCAAAGCCAATCAGAGGGTTCCTTTACCCCAGAACACTTCATGCTCACGTCTGACATCAGAGCAGCTTTTATGGTTTTATTTTGAAGGAGCTAAACTTCCCCAGGTCTGCACCACAGCTGATCAGTGGGGGTCACATGGTTCACACTCTAAGGCGTGGTGGTCAGTGAAGAGAAATCATGCACCACGCTGATGGCGTGATGGAAAACAAACCGCATCCTCTGAGACCAGCACGGTTACCCTGGAGACGCTCCAGTGTCCAGTTTGAGAGCCCAGGTTCTTTTCACATTAAAAGCCTCAGTTTGTTTTACTTGTTTGTTTGTGTGTATGTGTGTGTTTCCTTAGCGACCTGTGCACAGCGTTTGGCAAAGATGTGATGAAGCTGGTGGAGGTTCGCCCACTCATCAACGACCTGCTGACGGAGGGCCGGCGCTCCAAAACCACCAAGACCAAGACGCTCGCCACCTGGGCCACCAAGGAGCTCCGCAAGCTGAAGAGCCAGGCCTGGTGAGGGCAGAGTCACGCTGTGAAGCTTCTTGTGGCTTCTCTGCTCCACTTGCTGTCTAACTCTGCTCCCTCCCTCGCTCTCTCTCTGTCTCATGCAGATGGCGGGCGGGCGTCGTGTCAGGGCAAGATGAGACTTCGGATGACATCACTGAGGACAAATCGGCCGCTGGATTAACTCTTCTGTGTTTGTCGGCGTTTCGCTCGAAGCAGCAGAAGAAGAGATGAGTGTCTGTGTGTGAGCGCGAGAGAGAGACGTGTGAGCGAGCGAGAGATGATGACATCACACCACCTTCAGTTCCTGCAGGCGATGACCCCGCCCCCTCCCCCTCCCCTCTTGGATGGCCTGTGGACTGGACTCTGACTCCTCCCCCTTAAAGAAACCCCTCTCCTTCCACTCCTCCCCCTCCTCTGCCCACGATCCGCCTCTTTCGCTGTAGCTGGGCTCTCCTTTGACATCGTGATGACGTCATGGACCTGCCGCCGCCACCCCCCTGGTCAGGGGGAGGGGGAGGAGGGGAACTGTGTGGAATCAGCTGATCGAGTGACTGCGTGGACTACTTCTTCTTCTGTGGACAACTGGATTTTTGTTGCTCTTACTTTTCTTCTTCTGAGCACTAAACATGGCGGCGGAGCTGTGAGGGACGGATGCCTCCGCCTGCTCCGTCTCCTCCAAACAACGGCAGCACTAAATTCCTTCAAAATAAAAGCAGAAACGATGCTGAGAGGAGCGAGTGCCAAATGGGAATAGTTTAGCCCGGGCGTGAGCGAGTGCTGCGAGCTGCCTCGGGTTTCCTCGCCGCCACGCCTGCTTTGGGAATGGGTCACTCACCTTTTTGCTTGTTAAGATTTCAGATGATTGAAGACGTTTGTATGAGGTTCTATTTTTCCATTGCTATGATGAAAATAAAGTTAAAGTGATATGAAACATTCCCCGAGCTCTTCTGTGCTTTCGCTCTTCTTCTTCTCGGACTCCTGGACTCAAACGTTTTGGACTCTGCTGATTGGACGCTGAGCTCTGGCTGCCTCCCACTGTCGGTTTGTTTACTCGACGCTACAAAGAACCATGATTTTTGTTTTTTGGAACTCACTTCATGGCTTGTTCGGTAGCAGCAGCAGTGTGGCGGTCGCTCCTCGCTGCCGGGTGACTTCCTGTTGGGACGCTTAAGAAAAAAGAAAAAAGAAAAAAAAAGTCTGACATGAAGCTTAGATGCTGCAGAGCGCGCTCAGTGCCGCCTCTATGGCCGGAGAGCTTTGCTTTCAGTTGGTAACTAATGCTAACTGAAAGGGAAGTGGCTCTGGCCTCGGGGACTTTTATTTTGTAGAGGCGCGGCAGCTGTAGGGAGAAAGTACTTCCTGTGTTGACATGAACCTGAATCTCGATTATTTCTGAATTGTGAATCATTTGAAGCCGATCTGCTTTTTCTTTCATATTCAACTTTAGTGAACTAATAAAGTCTATATTGTACTGACCGTCTGCTGCTTCTTCACGCCGCCACGGCTTTCTGCTAGAGTGTAACAAAATAAAAGCCTCTTACTGCTCTCCATTGGGGCTCAACCAAGTCGCATCCTGATGCAGTGGGTGGAGCATTGTGTGGTGTTACGTGACCTTATGAGTGTTTTATTTTATCTGCTTTGGCTCAAAACACAAACGCTCTTCCTTTGCACCAGACTGCATTCACAAAACCCGATTTCACCTAAGTACAGGTGAGCTGCGACTGTTGGGACTTTTAAAACATTAAAGTACAAACTAAGGATTCAGGTCCGAGCAGTGCTCAGATGTGCTGCTGAAGGCTGGCGTGAGCTCTGCATGCACCGCTAAACATCGACATGAAGGGCTAGAGTATTGTGGAGCTCGTCGGCCTGTGTGTGTGTGTGTGTGTGGAAACGGGTTAAGAATCTGCAGGTAAGCGGTGATGGGCTGGCTCAGCGTGCTTCATGTGCCGGTTTGTTATGTGCTCAGCGTTACGGAATATCCTTTAAATCTTTCTAAATACGTTCTGGTAGGTAGGTTCAGTTTTTCCTGCAGCGTGTCCTCACAGCAGGATTAAAATAAAACTGTTTTTGGCCGTCACAGAGCACCAGACTGGATCCTGGGCCACATGTTGGTAACCCAGCCCTGCCCTGCATACACACACACACACACACAATAGAAATGATAAACCAGCTCAGTGTTGCTGTGGAAACAGCTGGCAAATGAGAAATGCACAATAATGGAAAAGTTTTCTGTTTCAGTCGCCAAAGCAGCACCTGTGGGCTCTGGAGGCTCACCTGCTGAGCTTTGTTTCCCTGATCTCCGCTGTAGCTCAGGTCAGGTGTTCCTGCTACGAGCACAGGTGAGAGCAGCAGCGCCCGTTCCTGTCGATCAGCCATAGACTAATAATACAATGATGACAACCCAGGGGCCTCACTTTAAGAACCTGACTTTCTCCTTCACACCCTCTGAGGGATTTTAAGGAATGATGATGTTTTCCATTGATCTGATTGGTCCGTAGGTTGTTTCTGATGAACCACCTTCGTGACCTCGAGGGTCAATGAGTTTTGTTAGTCTTTACGTGGTCATCGGACCTCAAAGATCAGTTATCGACTCCTCAGCCGCTCAGTCTGCGTTTCACGTACAAGACTGCTGGAGAAGCCTCTGACGTCACTCGTTAGCTTCAGTTTCCCGGTCAGCTGATATGCTCTCCGACTGCTGCGATGGCCGAGAGGTTAAGGCGTTGGACTTGAAATCCAATGGGGTCTCCCCGCGCAGGTTCGAACCCTGCTCGCAGCGACATTTTAAATAAAATTGAAACACTCCCCTGAAAAAGCTGTGCGAGCCGGAAACAGCCCAGAGAGTACGCGTCACACCAAAATAAAACAGGAAATGTATGAATTAAAACACACGGACACAACACAGATAAGTAAAATAATTATATTAATAATATTTTATAAACACAAAAAAGAAATATAAAAAACAGAAACAAAAAAAGAAATAATTAAAAAAATCCAACCAACTGAAAAACAATAATTAAAAATAATACCTGTATATTACTGCATAATAATTAAATGAAATTAAACTTTACTGCTGTTCATAACATTAAAATTTTAAAGTGATCCAATTAAAAGTGAAATTTTTTTTCCCTCAATTAACAACAGCAATCATTATCATCATCATGAGGCTGTCAGGTCCCGGCAGGTGTTCGGTTCCCTGCGTTAATGGATCAGCTGTGATCGGTGATCGATCCTACGTGCGCAGCCCCGCCTCCCACCGTGTTGTCTGACCGGAGGATGAGGAGTCTTTAGGAGGCTAACAGCTAACGTCACGGAGCGGCGGCACCGGGCCCGTTTCTCTCGTTCCTTCATGTTCTGACGTCGTCCAGCGGAGCCTTCACCGTCACGAACCGGACCGGACTTCACATGTCCGCGGCTGTGCGCTGCCGGCGACCCGGGTAGCTCTGCGGGGAGATGCGGCAGCAGCTAGCAGCTAGCCGTTAGCCCCGCAGCTGTTATGTAAGCGCGGAGCGACTAGCCGCGCAGCTAACGTTAGCCGCCGCCATGAATGACGCGCAGCAAGAAATGTCTCCGGACTTCGTGCTCATGCGGCTCGTGTCCGCCGCGGAGTACGACCGGCTGGACGAGCCCGACGAGCTGATGTCCGGGGGCGGCGGGTTCGGCCCCGTCAAAGCCGCGCTGGGCCGCCACGGCAGCGGGTTCGATGTGGATTCTGGCGGCCCCTCGGCAGGCCTCGGCTCGGCATCACCGCATTACAGCTCTCCGCTACCCGGGAAAGGAGAGCTGAGCGGCGGGCTGGGGCTGACGCAGGCCCCGTCGGGCTCCGAGACGCCGCTGTCGCCCCCTCCGTCCGAGGACTTTGTGGACTTCCCGGTGCCGCGCGGGCACGGCTCTGCGGGGCACGGAGCGCAGCTGATGGTGCTCCAGAACTTGCTGCGGTCCGGAGACCGGATCCTGGAGTGCGGGCTGGAGCAGCCGCCCCCGGGCTTCCTGCAGGAGGAGGCAGAGCGACAGAGACAGCAGCTGGACCCGGGGCCGGGCACGGGTCCCGGCAGCGCGACAGCTGGTCCCGGTGGAGGAAAGGACCAGAGCCCCCCTTCGCAGGTGAACCTGCAGCCGCAGCAGCTATTGCAATGGCACCCGGTCCTGAGGCTGGGCTCCCAGGCCCCCCAGCGGGGCGTCCCGGCTCTGGACTCGGAGTCTGGGTCGGTCCTGTGCCACACACACCACCTGCTGACAGACCGGCTGGCTAAGTGGCCCCCAGGCCTGCTGGACCAAGCCCTGCGGGCAGGACTACTGGAGCCCAGGAAGACCTGTCCCCCCAGATGTCAGAACCCGGTCCTGGCTCCGGCCCAGAGGCCAGTACACCCGGGGGAGGGGAGGGAAGGAGGTGGCGGGCAGGATCTGGTGCTCTCGCTTCCTCGCTGTTCCTGCCATGGCGTCCTGGCCTCGGGGTCGGGGGGCATTGGGCCTGGTGAGGACCCCAGCGAGACGAGCGACGCCCTGCTGGTCCTGGAGGGTCTGGGGTCAGAGGAGGTGGGGGGACTCGGGGCAGAGTCCGGGGATGCGGAGGGGGAGGACACAGAGAAAACCGAGTGGGTGGTGGGTGCAGGGACGCCTGGGGGGGCGGGGCCTGTGTTCTCCAGTGGGACTCTCAGCGGGCTGATGCGGCAGGTGCACAGACTGGCAGAGGAGGCGGGGGTGTGCACAGATCAGAGCTGCCGGTCCTCACTCGCCGTTCTTGGCGCCACCGTGTCCCTCCCCTCCTGCGCGGACCCCCAGCCCCTCATCGGCAGCACCGCCAACCCCTGCCCGTACCCGCCCGTCCGCCCACCACTCTCCCAGGCTGCTGCGGTGCTCCCCGACCCCCTCCCATCCTCTGACCCAAGCCGTCGCCCACAGCATCAGCACCAGTCGCGCTCCCAGCCACAGAGCCGTGCCGCTACCCCTAAACTGGGTGTGGCTTCTGGGGGAGCGGGTCGGTCAGCCTCCCCTCTGGTGGTCCTGGAGGGGGAGGGGGGTGCAGGAGGAAGGGAGGGGGAGAAGATGCCACGGGGGAAGTCGAGGAAGGGGGGGTCGCTGAAAGTCCGGCTCAGCAAGCTATTCAGAACCAAGAGCTCGAGTGGCGGCTCGGGGGGGCTGCTAGACAAGAGGCCGTCCTTAGCGTCGTCCACATCATCGGGTGGCAGCCTGTTGGACGTGTGGGGGTCCACCTGCAGCAACCCAGACCAGGACGGCAGGTGAGGTCACAAACTGATCAAGTAGTATTGATTAATCAGCTGCTTAGTCTCTCTGACATCGCAGAACAGATCGGAGTGAATCGGTGACCTTGTTTTTGTTCAGGGGCGACTCACTTCCTGTTTCCTCGAAGTGGGGGATTTTCTGACAGTCTCATTCTTGCGGCCGATCGAGTAGACTTCATGTTTCGTATTCCTGTGCAGCTCACAGTGAAAGTGTCTCTGATCATGTGACACTGAGGGCGGTCCAGTTTTCAGAGTTACAGGTTCAGGTCGGCTCACGCAACGCAGACAAAACGTTTTTCACTCATCAGAAAATTTAACGCGGAGAGACGAGTGTCGAAGGCGCGGACGGTAACGCCAAAAATGGCGTTAGTGGAAACGGCAGGGTCGACAAAATTCACACAACTTCCTCTGTTGTCATGGCAATCAGCATCCTCACTGCTAAGGGTAGGAGCTGCCGTGGCGGGTAAATGTGGGTCTAGTGGGGTGCTTTGTTGTAACCATGGATACTGAAAACACCTGGGCAGGTGAGAGTTAGGTGACACCAGGTGTTAGATGGGATCAGTTTTTATTGCCGAATAAACACTTTGGTGACTTTACCTGTCAGCACGCAGGAAGTGAAACTGTCCTCTCCTCAGGACGCTTCCGCGAGCAGCAGGTTAGTTTGTGTTGACAAACTAACCTGCTGCTCACCTGCAGTCAGTGTGATGGTGTACACGTGACATTTCACCCCCACAGTCACACTGACCATAGTGTGAAACACAGCAGTCACTTTTCTCTTTCTGGCAGTGAAGAGTGATTTCTCAGACCACAGCGAGCGGCTGTGCGTCCGTCGGCAGGTGTAGGGCGTGTTTTTGTGTCACGCTGGTGTTTGAAGGGGTCACTTTAGATCTGAACAAAGACTTAAAGCATCAAAGTGTCCTGAAGCTGTTCTTTGAGCTGAAATGTTTATTCTGAATGGAGTCCGGTGGCTGCTGATTCTCACTCAGGATCATTTCCGTGGATACGAATATGTTGATGAGTTACAGCATTGAAACCTTCGTTCCTCGCTCTGCAGTCAGGATGAAGGTGATGGTGCTGATGGTGTTGTTTGTGTCTTCAGGCTGCAGGTATCCAGACCTCACAGTGCCTTCTCTCCGGTGCCCTTCACTCCGGCTTTCACCGGTGAGTCCACACAGCTGTGAGTGTGTGAGAGGTGAACAGATGTTTTTACCTGAGTTTGTGTGACTGAGTGTGTTCAGCAGCCCTGAGCGGCCAGTTTATTAGGAACCCTGTTTAAGCTCGTTCATGCATGCTCTGCGGCCGTGAGAACGTTAAACGCTCTTTAATGTGCGAGTCCAGGTGAGCAGAGAGCAGGTAAAACTCAGATGTCATGTGACCTGCCTCTGATCAGCGGAGGACCAAAGCAACCCAAAAATGTCACATTAAATACACCAAGTATGTTTTTAAGGAAATGACTTATTTACTTAATTTTATTTATTTATGGATTTGACAGTTTTGGTCCTGCCAAACTTGTGGGGTGCTCCAGGATGTGTGTGGGTGGAGCCAGGGGCTGGGGCCGGGGCAGTGTGGGTCTCTGGAGACCTGACGGCCAGACTGGTCCGGTCAGAGACTCTGATGACCCGTCCTCAGACTCCTTTGCTCCACGGTGTCAGACATGCGGCTCGGGGACCAATCGGCTGTTGATCGATTTTTATTTATGTTTTATTCAGAAAAACAAAACTTTTTTTCCTGTTTTGCTCCTAACACGGACCGCGCGGACCTCTCCTATCAGCTATGCTTCTGTCTGATCACATGACTCATCAGGTCAGCTGATCGCTCTGCTCACTAATCTTTCCCTCTCCTCTAACCCCTCCCTCTCTCTGCTTTCACCTGTGTCCAGGTGAGACGGTCTCTCTGGTCGATGTGGATATTTCTCGGAGGGGGGGGAACTCTCTCCACCCCCCCACTCCTCCTCCCCCTCCCAGACGGAGCCTCAGTTTGCTTGGTACTTCCTCCTCCTCTTCTGCTTCCTGTTTTCACTTCCTCCTTCTGTGTGTGTGTGTGTGTGTGTGTGTGTGTGTGTCTGCCGTGACTCTCAGGTGAGTTTCTGCTGTCACGGGTTTTTGTGGAATCGTTTTAATCATCTCATTGAAGGAGTTTAGTCCTCTGAGGACCAATCAGAGGCAGTTATTCTGTTTTAGAATTGTTACTTTGTATAAAGTTTAATTTTTTGGCTCTTATTATTTTGAATGTTTCTTTGCAGATGATTTCGGGGGTCCTCCTCAGCAGCACGGCCCCTTCATGGAGCGCAGCGCCGGGGCCTCCATGCAGTCGCTGCCCCCCCGACCGATGGCCCTGCCCCCCTCCCTCAACACCATCCAGCACAGCCTGAGCCTCAACGGTAGCGCACGCACACACACACACACAGACACTGAACTGATTGATGGCGTGTGTGTTTATTTGTTGATGCGTTTCCTGTTCAAGTTTCTTTTCTATTTTTTATGGAGTTTTTTTAACTTTTTTTTAGCTTTGACTAATTAATACATTTATGTACCGTATTTTCACGACCATAAGACGCACCGTAAAAGGCGCAGTCTCAGTTATGTGTGCCATTACTGTATTTAACACACACATAAGGCGCACCTGATTATAGGGCGCGGGTTTTATATACAATCTCGCCCACACTTCCCCTTTAACGTTCTCATGGTGTCCTCTACTACGTCCGCCTTACAACAACAACACACACAAGCATACAAGTGTGCGTATTTAAAAATAAAGCGGGAGCAAAACTGAGTGTGGTATTCACATTTTTATTACCGGTAATCGTCATCAATCAAACCCATCGTCCTCATCCTCTGTGTCTGAATTGAACAGCTGTGCTAAATCTCCACCAAACATGCCAGGTTCACTTTCTTCACTGTCAGAGTCACTTTCCGTGCCGTGCGGCTCCTCGGAAATGATGCCGGCTTTTGCGAAAGCTCGAACAACAGTGCCAGCAGACATGTTAGCCCAAGCGTCTACAATCCATTCGCAAATTATGGCATAACTCGCCCGGCGCTGCCTTCCACTCTTAGTGAAACTGTGGTCTCCATCGGTCATCCATCGCTCCCACGCCGCTCGCAGCCTTACTTTGAACGGGCGGTTCACACCGATGTCCAGCGGTTGGAGTTCCTTTGTCAGGCCTCCCAGAATGACAGCAAGCTCAGAGTTCATTTGCTTCACTTGTTTTTTCACATCAGCTGTGAGATGGGCACGCATAGAGTCACAGATCAACAGTGATGGTGATGCGTGGAAAAAACCACCTGGTCTCCTTACATACACCTCCCTCAGCCACTCTTTCATCATTTCCTCATCCATCCAGCCCTTTTCATTTGCCTTAATGATGACTGCTGCTGCAAAGTCTTTCTCTTAAAAATCACCATAGGCGGCAGTTTCTGCCCATTAGCATGGCAGCCAAGCACAACGGTAAAAGAAGACTTTTCGTGCCCTGTTGTGCGTATCGCTACCGTGCTGGTCCCCTTCTTCTCCACAGTGTGACTCACCGGGATGTCAAAAGTGAGCGGCACCTCGTCCATGTTAGTGACGTGGCTGGGCTGGATGTGTTTGTCGGCGATGTGTTTGCTGCAGTAGGAGCGGAAGATGGCCAGCTTGTCATTATAATCCGCTGGAAGTTGCTGCGCTACTGTAGTCCTGGTCCAGATGGAAAAATGGCACCATTTCATAAAACGAAAGCACCAAGACGGACCTGCTTGGAAATGTTCAATTTTCATTTCTTCTGCTAGCGTTACTGCTTGTAGTCGAATGATGACCGTTGAAACGCTTCTCCCACTCGTTCTTTGCTCGATGATCCGCTGCTCGAGTCTTTCCTCCAACTCGGGCCACCTCGCCTTATGTCCGCGGAAACTCAGCTGCGTCTTCTTGACCTGTCGGAGCTCGTTTTCCAGCTTCCTCCACTTGTGAACCATCGATTCATTAATCTTAAATTCTCTTGCGGCTGCTCGATTTCCATGTTCCTCCGCGTAGCTGATGGCCTTCAGTTTAAACTGTGCTTCATAAGCGTGTCTCTTTGCCATTTTCAGGGTTGTTAAAACAACGATGTTCTGCATAACGCACATACCTGTTCTTTTATATACAATCAACGCCCACACTTCCCCCTTTAGCGTTCTCATGGTGTTCTCTACTACGTCCTCCTTACAACCACAACACACACAGGGCGCACTGCACTATAGGGCGCGCCACACTTGTTGAAGAAAATCTAAGACTTTTATGTGCGCCTTATAGTCGTGAAAATACGGTATTTGATTTGTTTTTCAATAATTAAACTTAAAAAACATCAATTTTGATTTTCTTTTTACATTTGGGATGTTTTTACGTTCTGGTTTTTGTTTTTCTTTGTTCTGTAGCTGTATTTGTTTATGTAAATTTTAAACTCATGTCCTTCAGACACCTTCCTGCGAGGTTTACCTCGACCCGTCCCCCTGCGGCCCGACGGCCACCACCCGCCCCCACGGCTCGCCCCTCGCTGCCCGCTCAGTCGACCCGATGCCGGCAGCTTCGCCACCAGCCTCAGAGAGCTGGAGAAGGTGGAGCTACTACTGCTTACTTTTGTAACCTGCTGGGCGAGTGGGCGGAGCTAACCTGTGCGTCTGCTTTCAGTGCGGCTGGTACTGGGGGCCAATGAACTGGGAGGACGCCGAGATGAAGCTGAAGGGGAAACCGGACGGCTCGTTTCTGGTGCGGGACAGCTCAGACCCGCGCTACATCCTGAGTCTGAGCTTCAGGTCGCAGGGAGTCACACACCACACACGCATGGAGCACTACAGAGGTAACACACACACACCTGTGCAGCGCCACGCCTCGCCTGTGAGCCTGCGTCCGTGTCTCACGGTTTCTCGTCCTGCAGGGACGTTCAGCCTGTGGTGTCACCCAAAGTTTGAGGACCGCTGTCACTCGGTGGTGGAGTTCATCGAGCGAGCCATCATGCACTCCAAGAACGGAAAGTTCCTGTACTTCCTGCGCTCGCGAGTCCCAGGTACCAGCATCCAGTCAGCTCCAGGATATCTGTGGCTGCAGCTGCTCGGTCATTAGATTCTAACATGGACGCCGCGTGGGTCACAGCCACACTACTCAACTACGCAGCTAGTGTGACCTCAATGTTTTTCCAACCCTGAAGCTGTGTCCATGTTTCGTGCTGTCAGTGATGACTCTTGTCCATATAGTTTTGACTCCGTGTATTATATTATATATGGTGTGGCCAAATATATAGGGACACGCTGGGGGGTTGATGAGATGAAAACAGGTTCTGCTTGTCCGCATACTTTTGGACAATTATAGAATCCAATGAAGACATTATATCATCTACATTATCTTCACAGACAAGACATTATATAAGTACATATACAGGTACACTCCATAAGTATCTGGACACATTAGCTTTAGTTACAAAGGTTGGCTGTCCACATACTTTGTAAAATACGTTACTATAATATTTACTGGATTTTGATTTTGAATCGATTTGACTTTTGTCCTGTTCACTTTACTCGATATAAAATAAATCTATATGCAATATATTTTGAGTTTCATGTCCTTGTGTGTTCAGGTCTGCCGCCGACCCCGGTCCAGCTCCTGTACCCGGTCTCCAGGTTCAGCAGCGTTAAGTCTCTGCAGCATCTCTGTCGCTTCTGCATCAGACAGCTGGTCCGGATCGACCACATCCAGGAGCTGCCGCTACCCACGTACGTACCTGTCTGAGCGCGCCCACGTCAGACGCTGTACTCCTGACCTTAGAGACGCATAGCTGACGTTTAGCTGTCCCGTGAATCTGTTTCATTTAGAGTAACACGAGGTCCTGCGGTCCTTCAAGGACGCCCGGCGAGCTCATGGATTTAAAACAATCTTGAAACAACCTGAAACTGAAAATAATCATATTGACCCAAAACAAAACGCATGAAGGGCTGCAGCGTGACAGAGACCAGCAGCAGGGTTTTTCTTTAAAGCCATCATTTGGTTTAGTTTCATTGTGTCACAGTACACAGACAGCTTTTGTTTATTTGATCCTTCATGTCAGTTTCACATGGTTGGTCTGATCATGTGATGTAAATAACTGCAGGTTATTTACCTGCAGTCATCTCATCAGTCTCACCTGTGACTCATTACAGCCCGTTTCATGCGCTCTGACAGTGACCTGCTGTTAGAGAGCACGAGCACAAAGCTCCCCTCACACACCAGAGCATGACAAAAAGCTAAAGCTAGCCAGAGCTGAGAGCCTCGGTATGAGTAACGGATCGAAGGCGATCTAACCCGGACGCTGTGATGGAGACAATACAGAGAGGCGTCCTGTGATCTGCTGAATTGCTATTATTAAAAAAGCAGTCAGTGCATGTCTGCGTCAAGGTCCATGTTGTAAAAATGCGTCTGAATGTCGGAGAGTGTAAGCGAGCTGCTAACATCCGTCCTGGCTCCCCTCAGACCTCTGATCTCCTACCTGAGGAAGTTTTATTACTACGACCCCGAAGAGGAGATCAGTCCCACGCTGAAGGAGGACAAGGAGCAGAAGGAGGAGAAGGAGCGGGTGACGGAGGGCGGTGGCCAGCTGGGGGTCGAGTCGCAAACGTAGCACCGGAGCCCGAAGCCGGCGTGAGTCATCTTCACGTTTCAGACACGTGCAGATCTGCAGACACACGCTCAGTTTAAAGCTTTTATTTTTATTTATTTTTATTAGCTGTTTAGAGCAACTGGATGAAATCACAGCAATAAAAGAAAAGTGTCAGTTCCCAGTGATGATCACTGTTTGCTTCGTTATTAATAAATACTAACAGGACGGAGATGCTCTGTTAGCCTGACGGTTTGTTTCTTTTAGTTTGTCACAGGACTTTATTATTTTCTATTTTCACCTGTCTCACAATTAAACAACTGATTTACTGTGTTACAGACAGTAGTAATGAGATTACATTCATGATTAGATTTTTCTGTTTTAGACTGTTCATGCTAAGCTAACACAGATAAGTGTGCACTGTAGTGATGACGGTGTCTCCTCTTCTTCTTCTCTCTCTGCAGTTCTTTCCTTTTCTTTGTTTCTCGGACTCGATCACTGAAGGATGTTCAAAAATCAAACTGAACTTTCAGACTTCAGCCAATCGGCTCCCTCCGCTCAGTCCCGTATTCGGGCGGGTTTCAGATGATCCACCCTCCTTTCAGCTCTCTGATCGGCTCACGGGGAGTCGACTGGGGAGGGGCCGGGGATGTGGAGACTCCGCCTCTCTTTTGATGTCATCGCTGAGCAGCCAGACATCGATGTTAGCTAAAATCAGTAAAAGAGAAACGAGCTGAGAAAGTGTCGGTCGCCTCTGGGGTCCTCTGACGTGTGACGTGAAGAAGCACTTTGAGGCGATACGAGAGGGTCTCTGATCCCGAGAGCAGAAGGCGGTACAGATTTATCCCAGCTCAGAGCGCCGAGAGGTGACGAGGGCGCAGCACAAAGTGTTAAACGGTCCCCTGAATGCACGAAAAGTTCTTTAAATGGATAAAACATCACAGAAGAAACAAATGATTGAACCTTTTAAAGGTAAATTTAAGCAGCTTTGATTCGTCTGATTAGCTGATTTGTAGCTTGATTCATCATAAAGATATTTGATAGGCTCTAATATGCAGAGCGGTCAGCATCAGCTGTGAGCTGGGATCAGAGTCTGTGACCCATACATCCTCAAACGTCTGCCATCTGTAAGAATGTAGGAGACATTTCTGGGTTTTGGATCTGAAAACCTGGTGATGATGTGAAAGTGTTGCTCGAGGTGGCGTTCGTGGCGCCTCCGTCGGCCGAGGCGTTCAGGTGTCCCTGCTCTGATCGCTTAAACATTCAGGCAGGTTAGTTGTTCACTCCCACCGGATCACGTCACCGCCCCAAAACTGAGGATGTCCTCGTGACGTTTACGCTGCTGCTGAAGCGTGAGCGGCTCTCGTCTGATTGGCTCGGAGACGTCAGCCGTCTGCTGCACTGTCGTGTAAAGTTCTTCACTTTCATATTTGCACTGAGCGACTTTTGTGCGTTTGGCCCAATCGTGAAGATGAGTCCTCGCAAACCGCTCCCCGTTCGTCGAACTCGTGTACGCTGAAACCTTTGGTACGATTTTTGCACTTCAGGTGAGGAAAGGCGGAGTCTGAATGTAGGTGTGGAGCTCCAGGAAGAGGAGCGCGCTGTGAATGTCACTGAAATATTTCCTGAGAATGAGCCTGGGTCAGCTTCGGGGTTTTATCATTGAGCTAGTCTTACTTGGCCGTCCTTTAGTTCCCACAGCAGCGTTTCCTCCACTGTCTCGAGCCCCACGCAGGTAAACGAGTCAGCTGACCCTTCAGAGAGCGACAGGTGATCGTAAACAGCCGTTTTCTTCCTTCAGCTCGCTCAGAGAGATCTGAGCAGACTTGGGCATTGAAGGTCAAACCCCACCCACTCTCACACCTTTGCGCACCTGACCAACCACTGCACAAACAGAATCGTTCAAAGTTACAGAGAAACGAACAGAAATGACCCGACTTCATTAAAAGTGTGGTGTGGGGTGGATGAGTCGGGTGGTGTTTGAATCTCTGTGTTTCCTTCATGCATCTGGTAACACGTCGGTGTGTGAGGCGGCGCGCTCCGTACGACGGCCGGGATCCTGGAGGCGACCGCCGCTCTGACTGTCGGGGCGTCATTACCAAAAAAATAAGAAAAGAAGAGGTTTTTACTGTGACGACTACTGAACTACAGCTTCCCCAAGCTGCACTGGAACAAGCTGGCGTTCAGATGAACTGGACCCGAGCGCATTCAGACACTGGGAACACTGGAACACTGGAGCTGGGACTTGAGCGCCCTGCGGGCACTTCCATGATGTCAAACAGTGAACGTGGGGGTAAACCTGCACACTGAAGGATAGGGATGGGTACCGGTGTCCGGTGCCATGATGGCACCGGTGCTGACATAAACGGTAGTAACCAGACCGAAAAGCAGCGCACATTTCGGTGCTTTTTTTTCCCCTGAGCCAATTCTAGCCAATCATTTTACGTTTCCGAGGATAGTAGGCGGGGCCAGGTACGTACGTTCTTTTAGAGCAGAGCTACAGATTAAAAATGCCCAAGGCGCAGCGGTCAAAAGTCTGGCTGTACTTCACAGCAAAAGATGCAAACTCAGCAGCCTGCAACAAGTGCTTTAAGCTGATACTGTGATACTGTCAAAGAAGGTAACACCTCAAATCTGATGAAACACCTGGCGACGCATAGCATTTTTTTTAAAGCCGAGAAATGCGCCGTGTTTGATAGCTTGCTGTGAGACCTCACACTGCACATCTACTGCGGGTGTGGTGCCTGTTATCGGACCCGGAGTTAGCAACATCCCCCCAATAGAGAGTCCTGGCCCCTAGCCCTGTCAGCGTAGCAGAAATGATGACGGATGATGATGGCAGCAGCAGCCGTTCTTCTCTGCGTGAGTAGCTTCATGTTGTTCGTGTGTAACGTTGAGTAGGCTAACCACGTTATTACATTAATGCATGTAAGGTGAACTAGCAAACACCGTCGTAGTTACATGCGGCTGTCTTCTTGTTTGATGGCAGATACTCCCTTCACCCTGGCCAAAAAGGCTAAAATGACCAAAGAAAAAGTGGAAAACAGTTAAACATGAGAGGTTTTTGGACAAAGTTTGTGTTTTTTCCATTGATTAAGCACTGCTTCCAGCCAAGAGTGATGCCATATATGCCCTATAGCTGCAGAAAAGGCTAACATTGTTATCTTTTTACAAAAAAACCAGCTGAACATGAGAGGTTTTTGGACCAATTTTGTGTTCTCCATTCTTTAAGCACCGGTTTGAGCACCGTTTAAGCACCGGCACCGTTTCAAAAGTACCGGTTTGGCACCGGTATCGGATAAAACCTAAACGATACCCATCCCTACTGAAGGACTGCAGGTGTGCTGACATGTTGTCTGTGGTGTGGGGAGCAGTAAGCTGTGCTTCTCACCTGTTAATAAAACAGTGTGGGCGGGACCAAGGTGCTCTCCGTCTTTGATCTGTACGCAGGTTCCATGCTTCCAGGAATTCCACAGGTAATCCTGAAAACCACAGTCTACTGTGCAAAAGTCTTGAGCCTCAGCTCATTTCTTGTTTCCAAAGAGCCGACTTGGCGATTGTTTTAAGTTGACCAATACTTCTTTAGCTTCTGAAGGTATTTCAGTCCAGTTTTTGGACCAGACCGTTTTCAGACCAGTGTTTTTGTTAAGCCTCTGAGCTCTGACCTTTGAACCTTTTGAGCATCATAAGGCTCCGAGGAGGTCCAACAGTGAGACTGCAACCATCTGTGAAGCACGTTGGAGGAGTGGTCATGGTTTCAGCTACATGTCAGTGCTGTTCTTTGATGAACTGATGAATTATGAACTCAGAGAAGTTCCATCAGAGAAAGCTGAGTTGAGACCGCTCGCACCAGCTCGTTAGTGTGATTCAAACTGTTCTTCACTGATATTCTGTATTTCGTGAACATGGTTCAGAGAATCACTGCAAAATATGAAAAAATGAGGGAGACTCGAGACCTTTGCACAGTAAAAAGTTTGTGGGAGGGGAAAAGCAAAGATGGTGACAGAAGTAAAAGTACATGTCTGTGTATTTGGTGTTTTATTAATTCATAACAGCCCCCTCGAGGTGCTTTATATAGAAATGTAAAGATGATACAGTGTTAGAAAACCGAGCGGTCGGATGATTGCTACCACTCAGTGAAAGTGGGAAGGAAAAACTCCCTTTTAACAGAAGCAGGCTCAGAGAGGGAAGAAGAGAGAAAACACAAACTCTGGCAGAGAGCTGATGGATTTATAAAAGTTTTTTTTTTTAAGGACTTTGGTCCGGCCCTGAAAATGTTCCTCCTGCACAAAGAAGTCCGAGATAACAGCGAGAACGTCCAGCTGCTCCTCGGAAGAACCCCAGCTGTGTTTCAGCTCCAGGCTGACGGCGCTCACAGATGTGAGAAGCAGAGCAGCTTTAGTAACAGCTGCTGTTCATTCGACAAGGTCCTGCCCATTATTACTTTGATACAAACAAAATGAATTGATGTCCTGATGCATGCTCAGGCATCCAGGTAAGGAAATCCCAAAATGATCAGAGGTGATGACAATTTGCATATTAATGATCATAAACGGACCTCCCAGCTTCATTCAGTGGGCTGGTTTCAGTCACTACTGTTGGAAACCTGCAGTCAGCTGAGACTGAAGGAGTCACCTGATGATGGTGAAACGTTTCTCCCACTGCAAACATCCAGATAAACAGAATCAACTGTTTGAGTAAATTAATCTGTATTATCATCAGTGATTGTGTAGTTATTGGTATTTTCGAGTCTGCTGTGATGAAAGTGCCCTTCTCTGTCGTCGTGGTTACGGTATCAGTGAGATGGATCCATCTGCAGCTCATCAGAAGATTTGATCCTCCATCATGACTCAAAATGACCAAAATAGACTTGAAATCATTTAATGAACCAAAACTTTCAGCACAGGTAAAATGAGCCAACATTTCACAACAAAAGTTAGATTTGTGTGGCAGAATGTGTGCGTCTTTGCTCCCATCAGCCACCTGGGCCCCAGGCTGGAAACCATTACAATAACTATCATTAAAATATCGCCGCTGAAGCTTTGACCTCACAGGTCAAATGTAATCTATGACATCATTCTAATAACACACCAGCACGAGCTCCGCCCTCAAATCGTCATCTGCAGCCAGACATCTGGACTGTTGGTAACTGTACGGGGTTAGAGCTGATGTCATCGCCGTGGTTAGGCACAGGCCGGGACGTTGATGCAGGGCTGGCTCTGGTCCTGCTGCTCGCCGATGGGCAACGGGCCGCAGTTGACTTTTGGTGTCCCATAAAATGAAGCTTTCTCCGAGGAACGAGGAGGGTAAAGGCTGAAAACACACAAACACACGTCGTATTCGCAAAACTGCGGTTTGATACACTAGTTTCACTAAAACCTGTAGGACTCTGATTTATTTCACTTTCAAAGCAACTGAAATGTGTACAGCCCCAATTCCAAAAAAGGTGGTACAACACAAAACTGGAACACAACACTTTGAAATCTCATAAACTGATGTGCCCGTCTGTAAGAAGGGCTCCCTGGGAAGGCCTATGCCAGCGTTCACCGTTTAGTCGAACAACCCGGTTCTCATTCTGGTCGTGAAACACTGGACCAGCTCTTTATCCTCTCGGTTATATTTGAGGGTGGGTGTGAGTTTGTCTACACGTAGACATTACATTCAATTCAATTTTATTTATATCGAATTGAATTCGACTGCATCCTCTGTGGGAGGTACCCTACACCCACAGAGAGCTTGGTTCGTACTGCTGACACTGAGTGAGACTCCGCCCAGCTTCCACTTTGGCAGCCTTAGAATCTCAGTGCCCTGCAACCCAAACCCGGAGAACACGGGTGGAGGGATAAACCCGTATTTTATTCACAATAAAGTGCAGAAAACGTCAAATGTTCGAGTTCGGAATCATGCCTGATTTTAATGTGGGGCTGCCTGAAGATCACAGGTTAGCGGCCCTGCGCACAGAGATTCCTGCAGATTATGCAGAAATGTACTGTAGATGAAACATTCACAGTTTTTTGCAGAAACTTTTTTCTGGGACATTTTGCTGCCAAATATTTTTCATGAAGTGTTAAAAGTGTCTCCGTTTTGATTTTTGGTTAGTTTTCTGTGTTCTGTCGTGAACATATCATTTGGGTTTGGATCTCATGTTTTTCCTTCACACGGTGTACCAAGTCCTTTGGAACTGGGGTTGGTATCAAAAGATGACCAAAGTGTGTAAATCTGCTTCTTCTGTCCTCGCCTGTTTTTTAACAGAGAAGAGTGCATCATGTGAACATTGAAGCAGTGAATGTGACTTAGTCTGACCAGTTCACGTATACTTCAACCACAGCGCAGTCAACAACCATCCAATGACGCTTTAGCTTTTTGTTATTGCTATTTTTTTTAATCTGCGTTTTAACAACAACAACCTGTGCACAGGTGATATTAGCCCAGGTAGCATCTATTACCTAACATCCTGGATGGCCTGGAGCTCACAGCTGGTTAAACTGTGGCTGCGACTATGAAACAAGGCTTCAGACTTAAAGGTTCTCTCTGTGATGTTAAAATATCAGCTCCCGACTGGATTTTTAACTGCACGATAGATTTGATTTGGTTTGCTGTGTCTTTGTTTTCCAGTCTGTAAACTGACTTGTAGCCGGTGTAATCAGGTTTGCAGATTCTCTTCCTGGACCGGACCGAGTTTTCGCTGCAGGGTGGATCACAGAGACTCCACGGTGTCCAGGCCTCCCAGTGGCCGTTCACTGTAACACAAAAACATGCGATCAAAAAGCAGCAGCCTCCAAAAAACTCATGAAAATGAAGCCGGTGAGCCACCAAGACCTGCAGCTGCTCTACAGGCCAGCAGAGGCTCCGGCAGTGAGGCTGACGTCACCGAGGCCACACCGGTCTTCCATGTTACACTAACAGATTCAGTTCGCCTTTCCAAACACGAGGCGTAGCTTATTCGGCCTTTCTTTAAAAAGTCAAAATAAAATGTTGAAAGTTGAGGACAGACTCACTGTTGCAGTCTTTGATGTAGTAGCACACTCGTCTCTCGGTCAGGTTGTCGCCTTCACAGATGGACCCGTTATGAGCCCGATGGAGACACTCGCGCACTCGTGAATGGCTGCCATAAGTTTTCCTACAGCGGATGTCTCGCCCGCCCGGGTACTTACACTCACTCCACTCGGACCACTCGGACCACACGCCGTCCACTGAAAACACAGAACTTGGACATGAATCAGAAGCACGTGCCGCAGTCTTTGCCCTTCACCTGCGCTGAGGTACCAAACCTGGACAGTGAAGTTTGGTTGAGCAGATCTTGGTTTGACGTGCTTCTCCCAGACATGGACTACCGCCATGTTGGGGGGAGGGGCTGTCACATCTCCTGACTGACACCTGAAGCCCCAGCCCACAGGTAACAGGACAGGAACTGAAGGGTGACCAAGACCCCCAACTTCCATTCACTGATGCAGAGACAAAAATAAAAGATGGGAAAACCGGTTATTGTCTTTGTGTTGACTCCAGGGGGCGCTACTGACTGATTTTATTTACTGAGGAGTCATAGAGTACTCGTACAGGTAGGGACACATACAGGCGTACCTGGGCAGAAGGGCAGGTGGTTGCAGTTCTCTGTCTGGTGGCTGTCACCTTGACAATTTTGACCAGGCGGGTTGGATGAAGGGGCGGGGTTAGAACAGGAGCGCTGGCGAGTCCTTCGAATGGCTCTGCCTTGTGGAATGCAGGAACCTGAACACTCGCCCCAACTCGACCAACCGGACCAGAACCCGTCAACTGTTAGAGACGCAGAGAGCTGGCTAACACTAACTGTGTCATGTCACCTGACATTGGTACAAACTCCAGGAGAGGCAGCATGTGGAGTAAAACTTTGAATGTTTTCTATTGTGAATAAAATGTGTGATTTTTGTAAATCATTCTGTTGTTATTTACACTTTACACAGCGTCACTTTTTGTGTTTTAAAAGATCAAAATAGATAAGGAGCATTATACCACAGCATCATAACATCAGTAAATAAGGATCATCCTCAGACGTCCAGGAAGAGTGGACGAGACTCAGCAGGGAGACTTTCAGCGGTAACATCACTGAATGTGTTGTAGTCCAAGGCTCCAGGTGTTCTCAGTTTCTTTTTTAATATGAGAGTATTTGTCAGTGTGTGTGTGTGTGTGTTACCTGGACAGGGACTCTCACAGATCTTGCTCTGAGTGCTCGGCCCTTCGCAGACTTTGCCTCCATATCTAGGGGCGGGGCTAGCACATTTCCTTTCTGACAGCTGAAGTCCCACCCCACAGGAGACTGAGCATGGTTTGAATGGAGACCACGCCCCCCAGCTGCCGTCCTCTGCAGAGACAGCCAATCAGAGCTCAGATAATTTGACCATAAACTCTTTTTTTGGATCACATCATGAGTTGGTTGCTCT